>NC_092722.1:3728632-3850212 GCF_047496885.1 Scyliorhinus torazame
AAATTTGATAGAATTTTTTACGGAGGTGACCACGTGTGTAGATGAGGGTAGTGCGATTGATGTAGTCTATATGGACTTCAGTAAAGCTTTTGACAAGGTCCCCCGCACGGGAGACGGAACAAGGAGGTAAGAGCCCAGGGGATCCAGGGCAATGTGGAAAACTGGATCCCAAATTGGCTCAGTGGTAGGAGGCAGAGGGTGATGGTCAGTGGTTGTTTCTGTGACTGGAAGCCTGTGTCCAGTGGGGGACCCGATCGGGGTGGGTCCCTTGCTGTTTGTCGAGTACATTAATAATCTAAATGTAAACGTGGGAGTTATGATCAGTAAGTTCGCAGATGACAAGAAAATTGACGGTGTGGTAAGCAGTGAGGAGGAAAGCCTTAGTTTACAGGGCGATATAGATGAGCTGGTCAGAGGGGCAGAACAGTGGCAGATGGAATTTACCCCTGGGAAGTGTGAGGTGATGCATTTTGGGAGGACGAACAAGGCAAAGGAATGCAATGAACGGTAGGACACTAGGACGTACAGCGGACCAGAGGGTCCTTTGGAAACATGTCTAAAGACCCCTGAAGACAGCAGGGGAGGTAGATAAGGTGGTTAAGTAGATGTATGGGATACTTGCCTTTATTAGCTGAGGCAAGTGAAGGAGGAGGTTATGATGGATCTGCATAAAGCACTCATTAGGCGGGAGTACTGGGCCAGCGTTAATTGCCCCACACAATAGGAAGGATGTGATTGTACTGGAGAGGGTGCAGAGGAGATTCACCAGGATGCTAGCTGGGCTGGAGAGTTTCAGCGATGACGATAGACCGAGGTTGTTTTCCTGAGAGCAGAGAAAGTTGAGGCGGGGACCTGGGGACCTGGTTTGAGTTGCACAGTATTATCAGGGACATAGAAAGGGTCGATAGGAAGGAATGTTTCCCCTTAGTAGAGAGGTCAATAACTAGAAGGCATGGATTTAAGGTCATCAGGAGATTTCGAGGGGATTTGAGGAAAAGCTTTTTACCCAGAGGGTGGTGGGAATCTGGAACTCGCTGCCTGAAAGAGTGGTAGAGTCGGGAAGCCTCACAACATTTAAGAAGCATTCAGATGAGCACGAGAAATGCCAGAGCCTGGAAATCTCCGGACTAAGTTCTGGAAAATGGGATCAGAATAGGTAGGTGCTTGATGGCCAGTACAGGCATAATGGGCGAAGGGCCTCCTTTTGTGCTGTAAAACTCGACAAGTCTAACTAAGGAAAGTTGTGTGATGAGAATATTGAGGGTATTAACATCAAGGCAGCTGATGGAATTAAGATGTGGATTGACCATGTTCCACCTGAATGCGGGCTGGTGGAGGGGGGCGGGGGGGGGGGGGGGCGGGGGGGGGGGGGGTTGTTACTAAATTACATTCTACTAATCTTGTTCAGCTAACCAGAGCACGCTGTCTTAGAAATAATTAACTAAAAGAGCACAAACGGCATCGTTTTGTGTTGTAACAGATTCGGCCGCTCTTTCAGCATCAACAACTGGACATAACAATGAACACTGACGACACAGACGTGCAGTACAGCCGATGGAATGACAATGCGCAGGAACAGGTCACCATCAGCATCTCTGCTATAGAAGCAACAGGCTGGAAAAGGTAAAACTCACTTCAAATAAAATTAATCCATAATCCACCATCTGCTCAGAAAAGAACAGTTTGTGGGTTTGGGGTGGGCCTGTTCCATCAAATGTGGGCAGCACGGTGGCGCAGTGGTTAGCACTGTTGCCTCATGGCGACGAGGCCCCGGGTTCGATCCCGGCTCTGGGTCACTGTCCGTGTGGAGTCTGCACATTCTCTCCGTGTCTGCGTGGGTCTCACCCCCACAACCCAAAGATGTGCAGGGTGGGTGGACTGGCCACGCAGAAACTAGAAGTCTAAAGCAATACAGAGTTCCTTTTTTTTAATGTATTTTATTACAAACATGGATCAAAACAGGTTACAATGAACAAAACCCCGGGATACATGTTTCCCAGCAATCATCTATACAGTCTGTACAGACTTTTCCTCTTTTTCACCCCGTGACGAACAGCCCCTCAAACACGGTCACAAACATCCCCACCTTTCCTCAAACCCCCCTGAAGAGCCCCTTAACTCATACTTTATCTTCTCTAACTGCAGGAAGACGTACAGGTCACCCAACCAAGCTGCTACCCCCGGTGGCGATGCCGACCGCCACTCCAGCAAAATTCTCTGCCGTGCAATCAGAGAGGCGAAGGCCAAGACATAAGAACATAAGAACTAGGAGCAGGAGTAGGCCATCTGGCCCCTCGAGCCTGCTCCGCCATTCAATGAGATCATGGCTGATCTTTGTGGACTCAGCTCCACTCTCCGGCCCGTACACCATATCCCCGAATCCCTTTATTCTTTAGAAAGGTATCTATCTTTTTCTTAAAAACATTTAAAGAAGGAGCCTCAACTGCTTCACTGGGCAAGGAATTCCAGAGATTCACAACCCTTTGGATTTAACTCGGTCTTAAATCTACTTCCCCTTATTTTGAGGCTATGCCCTCTAGTTCTGCTTTCCCCGACCAGTGGAAACAACCTGCCCGCATCTATCCTATCTATTCCCTTCATAATTTTATATGTTTCAATAAGATCCCCCCGTATCCTTCTAAACTCCAATGAGTACAGTCCCAGTCTACTCAACCTCTCGTCATAATCTAATCCCCTCAACTCTGGGATCAACCTAGTGAATCTCCTCTGCACTCCCTCCAGTGCCAATATGTCCTTTCTCAGGTAAGGAGACCAAAACTGAACACAATACTCCAGATGTGGCCTCACCAACACCCTATACAATTGCAGCATAATCTCCCTAGTCTTGAACTCCATCCCTCTAGCAATGAAAGACAAAACTCGATTAGCCTTCTTAATCACCTGTTGCACCTGCACACCAACTTTTTGCGACTCGTGCACCAGCACACCCAGGTCCCTCTGTACAGCAGCTTGTTTTAACATCTTACCGTTGAAATAATAATCCATTCTGCTGTTATTCCTCCCAAAATGGATAGCCTCACACTTGGCAACATTGAATTCCATCTGCCAGACCCTAGCCCACTCACCTAACCTATCCAAATCCTTCTGCAGACTTCCGGTATCCTCTGCACTTTTTGCTTTACCACTCATCTTAGTGTCGTCTGCAAACTTTGCCACATTGCACTTGGTCCCCAACTCCAAATCATCTATGTAGATTGTGAACAACTGCGGGCCCAACACTGATCCTTGAGGGACCCCACTAGTTACAGGTTGCCAACCAGAGAAACACCCATTTATCCCCACTCTCTGCTTTCTGTTAGTTAACCAATCCTCTACCCATGCTACCACTTTACCCTCAATGCCATGCATCTTTAGTTTATGCAGCAACCTTTTGTGTGGCACCTTGTCAAAAGCTTTCTGGAAATCCAGATATACCATATCCATTGGCTCCCCGTTATCTACTGCACTGGTAACGTCCTCAAAAAATTCTACCAAATTAGTCAGACACGACCTACCCTTTGTGAACCCATGCTGCGTCTGCCCAATGGGACAATTTCCCTCCAGGTGCCCCGCAATTCCTCCTTGATGATAGATTCCAGCATTTTCCCTACAACCGAAGTTAAGCTTACCGGCCTATAATTACCCGCTTTCTGCTGACCTCCTTTTTTAAACAGTGGTGTCACGTTTGCTACTTTCCAATCCTCTGGGACCACCCCAGAGTCCAGTGAATTTTGATAAATTATCACTAGTGCATTTACAATTTCCCTAGCCATCTCTTTTAACACTCTGGGATGCATCCCATCAGGGCCAGGAGACTTGTCTACCTTTAGCCCCATTAGCTTGTCCAATACTGCCTCCTTAGTGATTACAATCATCTCAAGGTCCTCACCCATCATATCCTTATTTCCATCAGTCACTGGCATGTTATTTGTGTCCTCCACTGTGAAGACTGACCCCAAAAACCTGTTCAGCTCCTCAGCCATTTCCCCGTCTCCTATTATTAAATCTCCCTTCTCATCTTCCAAAGGACCAATATTTACCTTAGCCACTCTTTTTTGTCTTATATATTTGTAGAAGGTTTTACTACCTGCTTTTATGTTCTGAGCCAGTTTACTTTCATAGTCTACCTTACTCTTCTTTATAGCTTTTTTAGTAGCTTTCTGTTGTCCCCTAAAGATTTCGCAGTCCTCTAGTCTCCCACTAATTTTTGCCACTTTGTATGCCACATTGTTTGTATGCCACATGTTTGCCACATCGGCCTTCCTCCTCTCCATGAGCTCCGGCTTCTCTGAAACCCCAAATATCGCCACCAAAGGGTCCGGTCCACTCCCTCCTCCACTATCCTGGCTAAGACCGCGAACACTCCTGCCCAGAATCTTCCCAATTTTTTGCAACCCCAAAACATGTGCGCGCGATTCGATGGCCCCCACACCTCTCAAACTCATCTGCTACCCCCTGAAAGAACCCACTCATTCTCGCCCGAGTCATATGCACCCTGTGCACCATCTTAAACTGTATCAGGCTCATCCTTGCACATGAGGAGGTCCCGTTTACCCTTCACAGTGTCTCACTCCATACTCCCCAATTGATCTCCATTCCCAACTCCGCTTCCCATTTCTCCTTGATCTTCACCACCCGCTCGCCTCCCTGCTCCCCCAGCCACTTATATATATCCCCAATTCTTCCCTCCCTTCCACATCCGGAAGCAGCAGTCGCTCCAGCAGGGTGTATCCCGGCAACCTAGGGAACCCCTTCCAGACCTTTCGTGCAAAGTCCCTAACCTGCAGATATCTGAACTCACTCCCCCTCGGCAGCTCTACCCTCTCCCTTAGCTCCTCCAGACTGGCGAACCCTTCCTCCAAATACAGATCCCTCACCTTGACCAGCCCCACTTCCCTCCACCTCCTGTATACACTATCCACCCCCCCCCCCCCCCGGCTCAAACCCATGATTCTCACACAGCAGCGTTAGCACCGACATCCCTTCCACCCTAATCTGCCTCCTCAGCTGATTCCATATCTTCACCGTGGACTGCACCACTGGGCTCCCTGAATACCTACTCGGAGCCATTGGCAATGCTGCCACCACCATAGCCCTCAAACTAGACCCCGTACAAGATTCCTCCTCCATCCTAACCCACTCTACCCCTTCTCCTTCCCACCACCGCCGCACTTGTCCACATTCACCGCCGAATAATAATGAAGCTAATTCGGCAACGCCAGCACCCCCCTGCTGCCTCTACCTCTGTAGCAGGGTCCTCCCCACCCTTGGCACCTTCCCCGCCCATACAAAGTCAGAGATGATTGTGTCCACTTTCCGAAGAAAGGCCTTTGGTATAAAGATCGGGAGAGCTTGAAAGATAAACAAGAACCTCGGCAGAATATTCATTTTCACCACTTGGACCCTCCCTGTCAGCGTATCCCACCTCTTAAGATCCTCCCTGGCCTCCTCCACCAGCTTCGTTAAGTTCCACTTATGGAGCCCCGTCCATTCCCTCGCTACCTGAATCCCCAAGTACCTTGCGCCAGCCCAAGGTGGCCCTTTGGCACCGTTTGGCGCGGCGCCAACCCCTCCGCCGCCGGCCTAGCCCCAGACATGCGGAGGATTCCGCAACTTCCAACCTGCCTGATGCCGGAGTGGTTCGGGCCGCTCTTGGCACCAGCGTCGGGCCATCCGGCCAGTTGCGGGAGAATCCCACCCCAGGTGTCTGAGTCAGACCACTGCTCAACTTGACAGCCTTTGGCAAAAGCTGCTGCTCAGCATAAAACTCCCAGCAAAACTAAAAACTAAACTGCCTACTGCAGACCTGACCCCTCACATTAATTGCAGCATCTCTATCCCACTAACTTGGTTATGACTATCTTACTAAGGCTACCCACAATCCCTCAATCATCTAAACCCCAGGGAACCTTCTTTCGATAAACAAAATTCCAATAGCCCTAGATAGATAAACAATATAGGTGGTTGGAATGAATGATGATCTCAATTTAATGACAGCTTAATTGCACCTTTTGCAGCCACAGTGTCTGGAAGCCTTCACCTTGATCCTTTAATAATATTACCGCAACAGATACAGGGGCGGCACCGTGGCACAGTGGTTAGCATTGCTGCCTCACAGCGGCAGGGGCCTGGGTCCGATTCCAAGTGTAGAGTTTGCACGTTCCCCCCATGGGTTTCCTCCGGGTGCTCCAGTTTTCTCCCACAGTCCAAAGATGTGCAGTTTAGGTGGATTAGCCATGCTGAATTGCCCTTCAGTGTACAAAGGGTAGGTGAGTTTGTGGGGGTAAATTGGGGGATTGGGCTGAGGTTTGGTGCTCTTTTGGAGGGTTGGTGCGGACTGAATGGGCCGAGTGGCCTCCTTGTGCACTATAGGGATTCTATGATATATATATATAAACTCAGGCATTAAAACTATTACTGCACCAAATATAAAATACAATATATTTAAAGTTCTCTACATTCATCACAGTGGGAACAGGAGGCTTAGTGTATATTTTCAATGTCAAAATACCTGATCTAAACTACAGGAACACTTTTTACTCTTTCCCCAGAACCTGCCAGCACTTTAAGGGTTAGTATTGTTGTAAGGAGCTGCCTGTGTTCCTGTGTGCAGACAGCTATTCCTCCAACAGTCTTGCCAATGCTTGTAATGCTGATCTGATTTAAAGATTGGGCATCTTTTTGTCCATTTCTCTTTTCAGGATATTTAATAAATTATGCACTGGAAAACTAGGCATCGTGATGAAAGTACTTGGAGGAATCGCTGTCTTTTGGATCATCTTCATCATCGGTTATGTGACAGGCTACTATATCCACAAGTGCAAGTAGAAAGATTCAGCAGAAACCTGCAAGTTGCTGAATTACTGTTGCCACATCTGCTACAAATTCTCTCCTCTTTCCAGAATCCTCGCCACAGCAGCTCCACGACTCCTGTTTGAATATAATGAAAGAATCAATCGAAAATTCATCCATGGCGTAACTTACTGGAGTAAGTTTCCAGTGCAATTTGGACTCCAAATTTAATCCTGACATAGTTTGTTTTTCTTAAAGCGGACATTGTTCCCAGGGGATTGTGTTGTGAGAGACAGGAGGCTATATCACTGTTAGCAGCTCAGTGACATCGTTGCAATCACACCAATCTAAAGTTGAGCAGCACACAGGCCAACGTTAAGCATTTTGCTTTTTAAAAAAATCAAACAAACCTGCCTTCAATTTTTATTAATAGTAAATACTGCAGATGCTGGAAATCTGAAATAAAACCATAAAATGCTGAAAATACTCAGCAGGTCAGGCATGTACATCAAGTAGGCAGTATCTGCAGAGAGGGAAAGATCGAGTGAAGAGTCAATGACTCTGCCAGAACTGCTAAATGCTCTTTGACATGAACCGCTAATTCTGTTTCTGACTCCACGGGTATTGCCTACTTGCTGAATATGATTTTTTGTTTATGTTCCATTGTAATTCTCCGAATGTGAGCCAAACAGACCCAAGTATCGTCTTTATTCCTGGTCTCCGCAGTAAAATATCTCAATGATCTTGGTGTTGGTGAGGAACTTTTCCAACGTTGCTTCTCCCGGGCTCTGTCCAATGTCACCCTCCTACTACAATGTCCACATGTGAAAACATGTGGCTGAGGAGGCGATCAGCCAGAGATGTCCTCCTACGACATATGACCTACAAATGAGCCAATGGTTAACCACATTGCTGTGGATCTGGGGTACAAGTAAGGATGGCAGAGTTCCTTCCCAAAAGAGGCATCAGTGAATCAGATGAGTTTTTAATCTCGACTTTTAATTCCAGATTTTTATTGAATTCAAATTTCACCATCTGCCATGGTGGGATTTGAACCCTCGTTCCCAGAGCATTTACCTGGGCCTCTCTATTACTAGTCTGGATTAATGTCTGATCAAATGCCAAGGCTGTTCCTATCTCATTCAGTGCATGCAAATCTTCAACATCTGACCGCTCACAACACCAACAACGTGGGCAGCACGGTAGCACAGTGGATAGCACAATTGCTTCACAGCTCCAGGGTCCCAGGTTCGATTCCCGGCTTGGGTCACTGTGCGGAGTCTGCACGTTCTCCCCGTATCTGCGTGGGTTTCCTCCGGGTGCTCCGGTTTCCTCCCACAGTCCAAAGATGTGCAGGTTAGGTGGATTGGCCATGCTAAATTGTCCTTAGTGTCCAAAATTGCCCTTAGTGTTGGGTGGGGTTACTGGGTTATGGGGATAGGGTGGAGGTGTGAGCTTGGGTAGGGTGCTCTTTCCAAGAGCCAGTGCAGACTCGATGGGCCGAATGGCCGCCTTCTGCACTGTAAATTCTATGATTCTATGATTCAATCCATTCACAGATTGTTCAAAAGTCCTTTCCCATCCCCAAGTGCATCGCTATCCCTGGCACGGGAGTGGGAGGGTGGAGGGTTAGCATTCAGATGATTGGTTAGGATAGTATCACAGAAGGGCAGCACGGTGGCGCAAGTGGATAGCACGGTTGCCTCACGGCGCCGAGATCCCAGGTTCGATCCCAGCTCTGGGTCACTGTCCGTGTGGAGTTTGCACATTCTCCCCGTGTCTGCGTGGGTTTCGCCCCCACAACCCAAAGATGTGCAGGGTAGTTGGATTGGTCATGCTAAATTACCCCTTAATTGGAAAAAATGAATTGGGTACTCTAGATTTATTTTTTTTAAAGAATAGTATCACCGCTCCTCATTTGGCTCAGTGAAGAAATACACCGCCCAGTGTAGTATAGGATGCTATAATACAAATTGAATATATGTTTTAACTGAAGAAAATATAACTGCAAGGTTATAAGGGCAGTGGGTCATTTTCCAATTCTTCACTTTTGGCGGGATGCCTTAGCAGCTGGAGTTGTGCGTTGGAAACCCCAGTAATCACCAGGTCATTTACTGATCATTTAATTTAAATGAATGACGGGGAAAACATATGCAATGCATCAGAGAGTGAAGCCTCTCACCTAAACCAAAAGCCCCTAAAACTATCCATCATCTCTGAAGGATGTGCATTGACGTACGTATATGTAATATTGACACATTCGTATACATGGTGTATACATGATGTGGAGATGCCGGCGTTGGACTGGGGTGAGCACAGTACGAAGTCTTACAACACCAGGTGAAAGTCCAACAGGTTTGTTTCGATGTCACTAGCTTTCGGAGCGCTGCTCCTTCCTCAGGTGAATGAAGAGGTATGTTCCAGAAACATATATATAGACAGATTCAAAGATGCCAGACAATGCTTGGAATGCGAGCATTAGCAGGTGATTAAATCTTTACAGATCCTTATGGTGTATACAGTTATATACACGCACACATCTATACACTCAGATTGATGGATATAAGATTTAAGATTTGATTTTTCCAGACTGCTAACAGCGTGGAATCTCTCCAAGACTTGGGACAGAAAATTGAGCCCCGACTTCATTGCCCCAAAACGTGTTGTGGCAAATTCTGTCAGATATTTTTGGAGCCAGAAAGAGGATGTGCTACAGATAGTGAGCCATGTTTAAATAGAATAATTATTAAAATTGGATCCCACTCTGAAATTTGTAAATTTGTATGACGCCCTCTCAACAGTACACACCTCATCTATTTCAAGTGGCCAGTTGACAGGCTCGGCTCTGGGGTGTAGTGTCACTGTCAATAAGGTTGCAGTTGTATTACTGAATCATGAAATTTGACAGTAAATAGTTTTCGACTTGTGCATTGAACATCTTTCTGCCTTTTCATTTGCATGTATTTTTGACTCTGTGTTGAAGTCTGCATTGAAAGTTCACTTTTCTGTCTTGCTGACAATTACTAGGCCCCAGATAGCCAAGTTTGAAAGGGTGGGATTTGTTTAGCTGCTCTCATTGTGATGATTAGATTGGACCATGGTGACCAAGTCAGGAGAGAACCATCTTCAGGGGGTATGGTCTCTGACCCATGTTTATTTATTTTAGTGCTAAAAGACCCATATTTACTGATAAGTCAAACCGTTCATTGCTGGGTCTGTCTAAGAGACCTGTCTGCAGCACCTCCAGTTCACTGTAGATGTAGCAACCAAAACAAGCTATTGTTTGTAATCTGATTCATGGGTGTGGGGCAGTGAGGCTTCCATTTCCATTGCTGTGAAGGTCAGCGCTGTATCAGGCTTTGCATGATTAATAATGAACAGGAACCTGCCGTCTCCTAGACTTCATTTCAATACCTTGTGTAGTAGGGGGCTGGTCAGTGGCCCAGGAACAAGCTTCCTGCTCAGGGTTGGGTGGAGTGTGTGGGGGCAGGGGTGTGGCAATGTTGATTTATTCCCTTGGTTCATTAACAATACCTTTCCTGTTAGTTGGGTGAGAAGAGCAGAATGTGGACTGAGGTTAAAGCATTGTCATAGAATGGGCAGGGAGGGAGTAGCCAATGTTGAAGGTGTTGAGGTTGGGGTGTGGGGATGTAGGGTGTGGGGGGCACTGAAGTCCTGTGTAACTATGTTTAAAATATCATTTAAACGCAAACATTTAGGCATATTCATAATAACACGAACAGGGGTACATTTTCATATCCATTATGTGTTTGTTGGACAGTGTGACAATGTTTGCATGCTGAATTACCCAACCGATTGGACAGAATTAGCTTTGTGTACAAAATATGGACAAGATCCCAAACATACTGAGCTTGAATGTGAATACTTGAAGGCTCCTTAGATTGGGTATCTGGTATGTTTAAAGCAATGTAGCCACCTAAAGGTAATTGAGCAAATATTGGGAAATGTTGGCTGCAAGGCCATTAATCCATTCACTGTATATTTCAGTGTATTTCTTTGCAAAGATCATAATAAAGGTCCCTGGTAAAATCCTGTCTGGCAAATCAACTTGGAAGCTGGAGCCTGTGTGATTAAGTAATGGAGCACACTTAGTTCCTAACCCCAAACCAAAAAGAAAATGCTGGAAAGTCTCAGCAGGTCTGGCAGCATCTGGAGCGAGAGAAAAGAGCGAACGTTTCGAATCCAGGTGACCCTTTTTTTACACCTAGTTCCTATGTGATGTCTAAAGTAGAGGTGGAACAGAGTGATGGTGAGATTTGTTCTCGTTGGCCTGCACCAATGGACAGATAGTACGGCAGGTTTCCTGAGGGCACTCAGAGGAGGAACGGTTTGATTAATGAAGCCACTGGCAACGCCAACCATATGGTTCATGCTGACAGTAGGTGGCATTTGGGAAAATGGCACAGCTCCACATCTGTCCATCTGCTGATGTAGATTTGTTTGCAGAATGATTGCCAGAGAGGTGAACTGCTGGCTGTGATTGTGGAGGTAGAGGTAACCGATCAATTGGATTCAATCTTTCTCTGACCTTCCTTTTATCACTAAACAACGGATGCATCAAATAAACAACTTGTTGAAACATTCCGATCACATATTTTCTATCATATGAAAAAAATATTATTTGATTTCAAAGGGAATTTTCAAAATTATTCTGATTCATTGAAGCAGGAATCAGGAGGAAAATCCTAGTTTATCCCATGATTTAATCTCTTTCGGATTCTACAAAGAACACTCCAATTTCCCACGACACCAGGATCACATACACCTTGCCTTGTATCCGAACAGGAACCTATGATCAAGGCGACTGATTTTCAAAGTATATAGAGCAAGGGACAGGATTGTGGGATGAGAATTCAATCGCTCTCCCTCTCTCTCTCTGCGTTCCCAAATTAAAGGACAAATATTTTCTCTTTCAAATTTGAGGACTTTAAGGAAAAGGGGTTTTGGCGAGTTCCAAAGAACGGCCTGAAAAACTGACTGTGAATTGAAAATAAATGCCAGTCAATCGGTTTATGGCCCTTGCCTCTGAGGCACAAGGTTACAGGTTCAAGTCCCACTCCAGGACTGGTGCACAAAATAAAATCAAAGGTGACATTCAACACAAGCTTCATCGCAGTGGATTGTCATTGTATTTTGTTAGTGAAGCCTTGTCAGCCCTCAACAAAGGTTAAGATACTGAACCAGACGCATAATGTTTTTAAGTTTTACGACTTCAGAAAAAATTTGTTCCATGAGTGACAATATAAGAACTTGGACTTTGTTATTTTATAAACAAAATTATAACAACACAAAATAAAAAAACAATATTTAAACTTTCAAACTTCATGGTTCTAGATTAGATTTAGATTGAGATTTATTGTCACGTGTACCAAGGTACAGTGAAAAGTATTGTTCTGCATTCTAACATCATTGTTCAAACAGTCACAGATTATATGCAGTTTCTTAACCTTAACACACAAGCTCCGATGAGACAACACTTGGTATTAAAATACAGCTCTCGTTCCACTTGCACATCCAGGCAGAGGCAGCACTTTCATTCAGGAAGCAATCTTTCTTCTGCAGAACATCTCTTTCAAATCCTTTTTCAAAGCTTTCTCTCTCTGTGGCAGTTTCCATGACCCATTCCATGGCTGCTCACATCTTTAAGCTAGCAGGCTTCATGACCTGGCTAGCTGCCCTCCACAGCCTTTCACTTCCAGGCATCCTGACCTGTCTTTTTGGCTGCCTATCTGCTTCTGCCTTTGTTCCCAATAAGATTTATCTCTCTCTCACTCTAAGCTCTGTACAGTCCTTCAAAAAAAGCTTCTCCTTCTCCCCTCCTCCCGCAGGTGGTCAAACTTGAAACGATTCTCGCTATTGGGATGATAGCCCACTCCCATTTACACAAAAGGCCAGAGCTATGCCATTCATAGGCACCTACCTTCTATTTATAGATCATTAGGCCATCAGACTCTGTTAATGGGATAATGGCTGGTCATGTAAGACCATAAGACCATAAGACATAGGAGCGGAAGTAAGGCCATTCGGCCCATCGAGTCCACTCCGCCATTCAATCACGGCTGATTTCAACTCCATTTACCCGCTCTCTCTCCATAGCCCTTAATCCCACGAGAAATCAAGAATTTGTCAACTTCTGTCTTAAAGACACTCAACGTCCCGGCCTCCACCGCCCTCTGTGGCAATGAATTCCACAGACCCACCACTCTCTGGCTGAAGAAATTTCTCCTCATCTCTGTTCTAAAGTGACTCCCTTTTATTCTAAGGCTGTGCCCCCGGGTCCTAGTCTCCCCTGCTAATGGAAACAACTTCCCTACATCCACCCTATCTAAGCCATTCATTATCTTGTAAGTTTCTATTAGATCTCCCCTCAACCTCCTAAACTCCAATGAATATAATCCCAGGATCCTCAGACGTTCATCGTATGTTAGGCCTACCATTCCTGGGATCATCCGTGTGAATCTCCGCTGGACCCGCTCCAGTGCCAGTATGTCCTTCCTGAGGTGTGGGGCCCAAAATTGCTCACAGTATTCTAAATGGGGCCTAACTAATGCTTTATAAAGCTTCAGAAGTACATCCCTGCTTTTATATTCCAAGCCTCTTGAGATGAATGACAACATTGCATTTGCTTTCTGAATTACGGACTCAACCTGCAAGTTTACCTTTAGAGAATCCTGGACTAGGACTCCCAAGTCCCTTTAGAACATAGAACATAGAACAATACAGCGCAGTACAGGCCCTTCGGCCCACGATGTTGCACCGAAACAAAAGCCATCTAACCTACACTATGCCATTATCATCCATATGTTTATCCAATAAACTTTTAAATGCCCTCAATGTTGGCGAGTTCACTACTGTAGCAGGTAGGGCATTCCACGGCCTCACTACTCTTTGCATAAAGAACCTACCTCTGACCTCTGTCCTATATCTATTACCCCTCAGTTTAAAGTTATGTCCCCTCGTGCCAGCCATATCCATCTGCGGGAGAAGGCTCTCACTGTCCACCCTATCCAACCCCCTGATCATTTTGTATGCCTCTATTAAGTCTCCTCTTAACCTTCTTCTCTCCAACGAAAACAACCTCAAGTCCATCAGCCTTTCCTCATAAGATTTTCCCTCCATACCAGGCAACATCCTGGTAAATCTCCTCTGCACCCGCTCCAAAGCCTCCACGTCCTTCCTATAATGCGGTGACCAGAACTGTACGCAATACTCCAAATGCGGCCGTACCAGAGTTCTGTACAGCTGCAACATGACCTCCCGACTCCGGAACTCAATCCCTCTACCAATAAAGGCCAACACTCCATAGGCCTTCTTGACAACCCTATCAACCTGGGTTAGGGTTTGCACGTCAGCATTATGAATTTTGTCACCGTTTAGAAAATAGTCCATGCCTCTATTCTTTTTTCCAAAGTGCAAGACCTCGCACTTGCCCACGTTGAATTTCATCAGCCATTTCTTGGACCACTCTCCTAAACTGTCTAAATCTTTCTGCAGCCTCCCCACCTCCTCCATACTACCTGCCCCTCCACATATTTTTGTATCATCGGCAAACTTAGCCAGAATGCTCCCAGTCCCGTCATCTAGATCGTTAATATATAAAGAGAACAGCTGTGGCCCCAACACTGAACCCTGCGGGACACCACTCGTCACCGGTTGCCATTCCGAAAAAGAACCTTTTATCCCAACTCTCTGCCTTCTGCCTGACAGCCAATCGTCAATCCATGTTAGTACCTTACCTCGAATACCTCAATACAATCCATGTTAGTACCTTACCTCGAATGTAGGAATGTCCTAAAAGACAATGGGTCTTTGGTGAACCACTTTATGCCTTCCCTAATGAGTTTAAGTCTTTATGGGAACATGTGACTCAGCCAGGTATGGGCGTATCCCTTTGTGTTCAGACTAACTGCATTTTCCTTCAATCTGTTTAAACCTTTAAATTGTCTGCTTCACTTTTGCACCCCATTTCCAAACCCCAATTTCTAATATCGCCCTATCATGACAATTTCCCACCATTCTTAGCTTAGCAATTATGTAACAATGTATATACAGACTTCCTACAATATAAAGGGTGAAAGAAGTGTGGAGCACTCCTACATGAAGTCTATAGTTCAAAGGTGTGCAGGTTAGATGGGATGACGAGGATAGAGCGGGGGAGTGAGCCGAGGTAAGGTGCTCTTTCAGAGGGTCGGTGCAGACTCTATGGGCCAAATGGCCTTCTTCTGCACTGTAGGGATGCTATGATGAACAGCAACTGGATCAATTGCAAATTTTGGAACTGAGATTGAGATGAGTTACTGAGGGATATAGAGCAAAGCTGAAAATGTCACAGATCTGCCATGATTGAATGGTGGGATCAGCATGAGAGGCTTACTGGCCTCCTCTGACCCTAATTGTTCACCTTGATGACCACAAAATTGACACTCGAAAATATCTCAAAAATACTTTTGCAACAGCACATTAAAGATCTCTTGTCAATGCCTCAATTGACACAATGATCAGCAGAATGGATGGGACTTGAGTTTGAAACATGAAGGTTCTCGACAGGACTTTAACAGTTAAAAATGAGGTGCCAAGGTTCTAGGTTGACGAGGCCACCAGATGTTTGTTCCCCTAAAACATGATTTCAGGGTTCTTGTGTCTACTGACTCTCTGTCTCACCATTTCTGTGGCTGTTTTTTGACAAAATTGATTGTTTTTTTGCAGCAATTATAGTTTGTAACTCTCATCTTGGGGATGTTTTGATGGGAGGGGCACAATATTACCTGGGTGGGCGGTCTGAGATGTGTAAATATTCCCAGTGAGTTTCCATGGAGAAAGTGGACATTTTCTGTGGGTTCCGGGGAATCTGCGTGGATATTTCCAGGAAGGTGTTGGGACTTTGGGAATTATTTGCTAAATGAAGTGAAATTATTTGCCATGTGAAGTTTGCAAAACTCTTCAGCATCATGGAATCCCTGCAGCTGGCCATTCAGCCCATCGCGTTTGCACCAATTCTCCGAAAGGAAACTCTACCTAGGCTCACTCCCCCACCCCGGGCGGGATTCTCCGCCGGCGGGATGCTCCGTTTGCCGGCAGCCCGGGGGTTTCCCGACGGCGCGGGGCTGCCCCACAATGGGAAACCCCATTGACCGGCTGGCGTAACGGAGAATCCCGCCGGCAGGTCGAAGCTGAAAAGTGTTGTGGCGGGGCAGAGAATCCAGCCCCCTTTCCCCATAACCTTAAGCCCCACTTAACCTTTGGTAACTAAGAGGCAATTGATCATTGAAAATCACATAACCTGCGCATCTTTGGACTGTGGGAGGAAACCGGAGCACCCGGAGGAAACCCATGCAGACACGGGGAGAACGTGCAGACACCACACAGACAGTGACGCAGCGGGGAATCGAACCTGGGACCCTGGAGCTGTGAGGCAGCAGCACTAACCACTGTGCCACCCTGTAAGGCTGAGGTTCTGAGCAGTTTGGAGCCTGGATTGCAACCAGCAGATGGCAATGGTGTTGAGAGGGACAGTGGAGATGTGGGCAGGGGCAGGGGAGGTGTGGGCAAGCTCAGGGGAGGTGTGGGCAGGGGCAGGGGAGGTGTGGGCAAGGACAGGGGAGGTGTGGGCAGGGGAGGTGTGGGCAGGGACAGGGGAGGTGTGGGCAGTGATAGGGGAGGTGTGGGCAGGGGAGGTGTGGGCAGGGGCCGGGGAGGTGTAGGCGGGGACAGCGGAGTGGGCAGGGACAGGGGAGGTGTGGGCAGGGGAGGTGTGGGCAGGGGCAGGGGAGGTGTGGGCAGGGATAGGGGAGGTGTGGGCAGGGGCAGGGACAGGGGAGGTTTGGGCAGGGACAGTGGTGTGGGCCGGGACAGGGGTGGTGTGGACAGGGATAGGGGAGGTGTGGGCAGGGACAGTGGTGTGGGCAGGGACAGGGGAGGTGTGGGCATGGACAGCGGAGTGGGCAGGGACAGGGGAGGTGTGGGCAGGGACAGGGGAGGTGTGGGCAGGGACAGCGGCGTGGGCAGGGACAGCGGCGTGGGCAGGGACAGGGGAGGTGTGGGCAGGGACAGGGGAGATGTGGGCAAGGACAGAGGTGTGGGTAGGGACAGGGGTGGTGTGGGTAGGGACAGGGGTGGTGTGGGTAGGGACAGGGGAGGTGTGGGCAGGGACAGGGGAGGTGTGGGCAGGGACAGGGGAGGTGTGGGCAGGGACAGGGGAGGTGTGGGTAGGGACAGGGGAGGTGTGGGCAGGGACAGGGGAGATGTGGGCAGGGACAGCGGCGTGGGCAGGGACAGGGGAGGTGTGGGCAGGGACAGGGGAGGTGTGGGCAGGGACAGGGGAGGTGTGGGCAGGGACAGGGGAGGTGTGGGCAGGGACAGCGGCGTGGGCAGGGACAGGGGAGGTGTGGGCAGGGACAGCGGCGTGGGCAGGGACAGGGGAGGTGTGGGCAGGGACAGGGGAGGTGTGGGCAGGGGAGGTGTGGGCAGGGGGGGTGTGGGCAGGGACAGGGGAGGTGTGGGTAGGGACAGGGGAGGTGTGGGTAGGGACAGGGGAGGTGTGGGCAGGGACAGCGGCGTGGGCAGGGACAGGGGAGGTGTGGGCAGGGACAGCGGCGTGGGCAAGGACAGGGGAGGTGTGGGCAGGGACAGGGGAGGTGTGGGCAGGGACAGGGGAGGTGTGGGCAGGGACAGAGGAGGTGTGGGCAGGGGAGGTGTGGGCAGGGACAGGGGAGGTGTGGGCAGGGGCAGGGAGGTGTGGGCAGGGGAGGTGTGGGCAGGGACAGGGGAGGTGTGGGCAGGGGCAGGGAGGTGTGGGCAGGGGAGGTGTGGGCAGGGGAGGTGTGGGCAGGGGAGGTGTGGGCAGGGACAGGGGAGGTGTGGGTAGGGACAGGGGAGGTGTGGGCAGGGACAGCGGCGTGGGCAGGGACAGGGGAGGTGTGGGCAGGGACAGCGGCGTGGGCAGGGACAGGGGAGGTGTGGGCAGGGACAGGGGAGGTGTGGGTAGGGACAGGGGAGGTGTGGGCAGGGACAGCGGCGTGGGCAGGGACAGGGGAGGTGTGGGCAGGGACAGCGGCGTGGGCAGGGACAGGGGAGGTGTGGGCAGGGACAGCGGCGTGGGCAGGGACAGGGGAGGTGTGGGCAGGGACAGGGGAGGTGTGGGCAGGGACAGGGGAGGTGTGGGCAGGGACAGAGGAGGTGTGGGCAGGGGAGGTGTGGGCAGGGGAGGTGTGGGCAGGGGCAGGGAGGTGTGGGCAGGGGAGGTGTGGGCAGGGACAGGGGAGGTGTGGGCAGGGGCAGGGAGGTGTGGGCAGGGGAGGTGTGGGCAGGGACAGGGGAGGTGTGGGCAGGGGAGGTGTGGGCAGGGGCAGGGAGGTGTGGGCAGGGGAGGTGTGGGCAGGGACAGGGGAGGTGTGGGCAGGGGCAGGGAGGTGTGGGCAGGGGAGGTGTGGGCAGGGACAGGGGAGGTGTGGGCAGGGACAGGGGAGGTGTGGGCAGGGACAGGGGAGGTGTGGGCAGGGGAGGTGTGGGCAGGGACAGGGGAGGTGTGGGCAGGGACAGGGGAGGTGTGGGCAGGGGAGGTGTGGGCAGGGACAGGGGAGGTGTGGGCAGGGGAGGTGTGGGCAGGGACAGGGGAGGTGTGGGCAGGGACAGGGGAGGTGTGGGCAGGGGAGGTGTGGGCAGGGACAGGGGAGGTGTGGGCAGGGACAGGGGAGGTGTGGGCAGGGACAGGGGAGGTGTGGGCAGGGGAGGTGTGGGCAGGGACAGGGGAGGTGTGGGCAGGGGAGGTGTGGGCAGGGACAGGGGAGGTGTGGGCAGGGACAGGGGAGGTGTGGGCAGGGGAGGTGTGGGCAGGGACAGGGACGCTGGTTGGCTGGCAGTTGATGAAAGGAGGTTTGGGGATTGCTGTGCGAGCTGTTGTTGGCAGAAAGCAGTCAGCAGAGTGACTGGGAGAGAGAGACAAGGAGCAGTGACTGAGAGCAGAAGGAGCAGTCTGCAGAGAGAGTGGGAGAGAGTGAGCAGGAACTGGGAGCAGATCCCAGGAGCAGATCCGGGACAGGGACATGGCTCCCTGGAGTCTCTCCAGAAAGCTGGCGTGGGGGAGCCGGGAGGTGAAGGGCTGGAGCGGCCCGGGGCCGGTGGCGGAAGGTTGGGGGCAGATGCCGGCGCGGGGGCGGCGCTGGAGCCTGGCGGCACCGGAGAATCGCGACAGGACGAGCTGCCCGCTGCTGCCGCCGATCGCGCCGGGCCGGCCGCCGCCCCGAGCCCCGGGGGGCCGGAGACACTCGCTGCCCTGCCCGGGAACCGGCACCAACAGCGGCCCCGGGAAGGATAACCTGCCGCTGCTCAGCCTGCCCGGGAACGGCCGCCAGCGCGGCGCCGAGCGCAAGGTGCGGCGCAGCAGCCAGGACGCCGAGCGGAAGGTCGGGCGCAGCCAGGAACGGGCGCAAGCGGCGCCTCCGGCTCCCCGGGGCAGGACGGTGAGTGCAGAGAGCGGGCAGAGTGCCGGCAGCAGCCAGGAAGATTGTGACAGTGCGAGCAGTGCGGAGGATGAGGAATTTACCCACGAGAGGATCATTGACTGGCTACTGGGGGTTAACGCCTGTTTGTACCGAGAGCCCGGGACATCCCAGAACCTCACCCTCAACAACACTGAGGAGGACACCTCCATAAAGATAGTGCATGGGGAGGACTGAGCCATCCCAGCCTGGGCAGGACTGAGCCATCCCAACCTCCATCCGGACCCATTCCCAAAGTCCTGACATTATACATTCCCTCTCGGTGGACTACTACAAGCAGCTTGAAACCGGAATGAAGATTAGGAACTGAGGGCCAAGTTGCCTCGTCACTTTGCCTGGGTTCACACAAATGAAGGAAAGCAAGTGGATTACAAGGCACAACTTGTGTTTATGGAGCTGGTTTAACATTCTTCCCGTCTCCCACCTCCCAAGGATTCATTCCAAAACTTGGCCAAAGACCGTCAGCCTCAGGAGAAGCGAACACCTGGAGGGAGAAGGAAGATGTTACGGTGTCTGTAACTTTTTTTTTTGCCAGACTGCAGATGTGAAATAAAACTGTCTAACGGCATGTCCCCGAGAACACTTATCTACCTTCCTATTAACCAGCACAGTCCTACTTCCACCATGAACTATGACTCAGCAGATTCTACAAATGCTGCTCACCTGTTCATATCAGAATCACACTGGAATTTCTCCAGGTCGATCCACACCATTAAACTGCACGGAAAGGGTAAAATATCCAATGTTACGGGTGGGTGTGTTGAAAATGAATGTGAGACTGCTGTTGTATTTTGCACTATCAAAATTATTTATTAATTGCACAATGATATGCCACTCCAATGGATGTGAGTTCTGAACTTTTGTCATTCGCCCCCCCCTCCCTTGTGTAATTTTTCGGAATAGGAAAAAGGAATGAAAAACTTTATTTATTTGAGTTTGTGAAAAGAATGTATGTTTGAGCATGATAACATGATTATATCTGTGTCCTTTAGTGCTAATCAGCTGCAGTTTAAATTGCAGTAAATCTGTTTTCAACTAATCACAATTACATCTGTTGCATTTTACTTCTGTCCAGCAGTGAATGTGATGCAACTGCAGGGGTTTGTGGGGAGGGGGGTGAAGGATACTGAAAATGGAATCAAATGAATTGCCATCACTTTCAAAATGTGTTACCACTTCTTAAAGTGATTGGAGTGAAGCTCCCCAGATACAGACCGGGGAGATCCAGCTTCACTTCAGGGCTGTACTCAGTGGGTTAATATCATGCTGCTTGTTAATGGGGGTCCTGCTCACTTGGAGTGCGGGCGGCCGGGGGGGGGGGGGGGGGGGATGTGGAGGGGAGACAGCCTCAATTGCTGCCTGCCAACCCCCAGCTGGAAAGCCTGTATTTGCTGCTCTAAGCCTCAGGAATTTATTCCTTTCCTCCAAAACTCACTGCGAAGTTTGCACATTGCGGGAGCTGATTCATTGAGTCACTGCAGTGTCACTGTTCCCCTCTACCACCCCCACAGCAAGTCAGTGACTCATTATGGGGGGAGAAATTGTAAAGAGGAAATGTCAAAATTAATTCCATTTTGGGGTTCGTGATAGCCTTGACGTTTTTATTCTGTATGTGGCACAATAAACATTCAATCTGAAAAAGGAAAATTAGCATAAGGTTGACCTGAAACTGTGATGTAACTAATGAATCAGTTGTATATAATATTTGTACATATTCTTTATGCTCTCTATCAAAATGGAATGTATAAATGTTGTAATCGTTTCCTATTGGCTCAAATCTTGCAGTAGTTTCTGTCTTTGCTGCATTTGATATGGTTTCCCATAGAAGGAGAATATTAATCCTAGTAAATAAAATTTTCCACCTTGGAAATCCTTTGTGCCACTGTAATATTTATTAATCTGAAGTTCATTGTTCATCTGTATTCAGAGAATTCATTTAAATGGTTCTTCCATGATTTGTGGGATTATTCTCAGGAATGTTAACAAATTTGTCGCTGATGTTTACTCCTGGGAATGTGGGAGCAGTTCAGGCGATAGTCAAACCTGCTGCAGAGAAAATGTCATTTAATGGAATAGACTGGAGAACATAAATGACAACACATATGTTTTTTTACCGTAAACCAACACAAGAAAACTCAGCTGGTAAAAGCTAAAAACACAATAAGGGACATTAGTGTACCAGATATGCTTTTTTAGTTGTCATGGACACCATTACTGAGACTAGCTTTACATTCATTGATTTTGACTTTTACAAGCAGCCCTGGTGGGATTTGAGCCCACGTCCCCTTATCATTAGCCTGCACCAGCTGGTTATTAGTCCAATTACATTACCAGTTAGCCATCATCTCCCATTGAGAGAGCAATAATTATCACCGAACCAATAAACCTATAGAGGAAAAGCTACCAGCTTACAATTGAATAAGCTGCATCAATGGACTGTAGTGCATTACTAAATAAATACAGCCATGAGTTCCTGGAAATAAGTGAATCAATACATTTCTAGACGACAGCCACTTGAGAAAGTGAATTAATTGAGCAGGAGGGTACCAGCAAATTGATAAATTGATGATGAGGTAAGTTCCAGTGAGTTAATAAATGAACAGGCACACCGGGAAATTAATAAACGAATTGAGAAACCGCACCAGTGAATGAATAAAACAGCCAACACTCGTCATTGAATAGGTTCAAAAGCCAGTAAGCACACCAGTAATTCAGGAAACTAATGAAACAATAGGGACTGGTGAATTAATCAATGTATCAGGGTTGGGAGAAATGCTGTCCAATTAGAAATGAACACCAACTAACAGAATTTTGTGCACAAGGCAATTAATAAGTTGATGGAGCAACAGATTTCAATAAGTTATGCCACTATAAAAAAATTAACTTTTGACCTCTCGACTCAGGTCTCCATGAATATTAATTGACTTTCGCCAGTGCTGTGGGCAGTTCAGCTTGAAGAGCCCTGTGAAAACTAATTTAAAAAAAAAATTAGAGTATCCAATTATTTTATTTCCCAATTAAGGGGCGATTTAGTGTGGCCAATCCACCTACCCTGCACATCTTTGGGTTGTGGGGTGAAACCTACCGAAACACGGGGAGAATGTGCAAACTCCACACGGACAGTGACCCAGAGCCAAAAAATATTGGCAATGGATATCAATACGTTAACAAGGCCCGGTGATGGGGAAGAGGGACGGTAATCCACTCTTGATGTTTACATGAAAAGGTGCTTGAAAATTATATCAGCAAGAGGTGTGGGTTGTGGCAAAAGCTTAACTACACAGAATAGCCATGATGTGGAGATGCCGATGTTGGACTGGGGTGAGCACAGTAAGAAGTCTTACAACATCAGGTTCAAGGCCAACAGGTTTGTTTTGAATCACTAGTTTTCGGAGCACTGCTCCTTCCTCAGGTGAAGAAGACGGAATAGATTCGGACAGCACAGTGGCTAGCACTGCTGCCTCACAGCACCAGGGTACCAGGTTCAATTCCCAGCAGGGGTCACTGTTAGTTTCTCTGCTGTTTGGCCTTTCACACCTTTGTTCTCTCTGGGGACTGCCATTAGCACCCTTTCCCCTTGGTTTCTGTGGCCATTAGCACCCGGTTTCCCTGGGTTTCTGTGGCTATGACTCATCTTTCATTCTCACTCCACAGTATAAATATCTCCCACTTTCTGTCTTTCAGCTTTGACAAAAGGTCATCTGGACTCGAAACATTAGCTCTTTTTTCTCCCTACAGATGCTGCCAGACATGCTGAGATTTTCCATCATTTTCCCTTGGGTCTCTGTCTGTGTGGAGTTTGCACTTTCTCCCCGTGTCTGCGTGGGTTTCCTCCGGGTGCTCCGGTTTCCTCCCACATGCCGGTTAGGTGAATTGGCCATGATCACTGTGTGGGGTTAAGGGGTTGGGGAGTGGGCCTAGGTCAGGTGCTCTTTTGGAAGGCTGGTGCAGACTCGATGGGCTGAATGGTCTCCTTCTGCACTGTAGGAATTCTATGATTCTAGATTCCTTATCCGAAAGTAAGTTTCAGTGAGATTAAAACAGAACATGATGGAAATACTCAACAGGTCTGGCAGCATCTGTGGGGAGAGAACCGAGGACGCGATTCAGCGCCCGACTTGGTGTTGGGAGGAGACCATTGACCTTTCACGAGATTTGCGACATTTGAAACGTCTTATGAGATTCAACGGAATCTTGCGAGGCGTCGCGATCTGGATCGTACTCTCTCTGCGGGATCCAGGCGCACATATTTTTAAAATATGTGCTAACCGGATTCATCTGAAATCGTGGGATTCAACAGCTTCACCGGCAAGGCCTCAACCAGGCGCCCTTTTGGTACTGGTTTACACGGTCGTGAGCCGGACACGATGGCACCTGAGGGGGTCTTGCTCCGGTTGGGGGGGGGTGAGGTGAGGCACCCGGGGGGTTGGGGACTAGCCAGGCTGGTACCCTAGTACTCACCCTGGCACCTGGGCATGCAATCCCTGGTATAGGTAACCTGGCACCTGGGCACCTTGGCACTGCCAGGCTGCCTGGGTAGCACTGCCAGGGTGACAGGGCATTGCCAGGATGCCAGGTTGACAGTGCCAAATTGCCCAGGTCACCTATACCAAGGATAGGGCCCAGGGGGAGCCTTGCCCAAAGGAGGTAGGGTCAGGATGGGGGTTCGAGAACCCTGGAAGAGGTAAATTGGTCGGGGGTGGGGGAGGGGTGGTAGTGGAGTCTGGAGACCGCGTTGAGGGCACTGAAGGGGGGGTGGATAGATCAGGGTTGCTTTTAAAAATGGTGCCCGGAACTGTGATTAGTCTTCCGAAATTGACTTAAAGTGTGGCCCTGACGGGGAGTTCATTGCTGAGGCCAGGAAAAGCACAAAGTGCCGCTGAATAGCGGGGTCTTCCTCAGCGCTGCAGGTGCCGTGAAACACCCTGCTAAACCTGCCATTCAGCGGACGTTATCTCAAGTCCGCCGAATCGCGGCCAGAGTTAACGTTTCAGGTCATTCTGACGAAAGGTCACTGATCTGAAACATTAACACAGTGTGTTCTCCCACAGACGCTGCCTGATCTGCTGAGGATTTCCAGAAGTTTCTGTTTGTATTTCAGAGTTCCAGCATCTGCAATATTTGTCTCCGGTGTTAAAGTTCAGGTGAGAATTGTTTTCAATTCAGAATGACAAATTGTTTTCAAGTCTATAGTTATTCAAAGTTTATTGTCAAAAACACTATGAAATGAGTGATTTCTGAGACCATTATTAATGACTCCAGTATTTGAGACGTTAGATTGCATTAATCTCAGGATCTTCTACACATTATACCATTACAATCTTTTCCATTTTCCTGGTGAATGGAGTACAATTCTATGGAAAGATTCAATGAGATAGGCTTTGTGCCACAATGCAGTTACTCAGAAATCCTCTCAGTTTACTACTGCCAATCGGATCTCCAGATTCACACCCTGGCTGAGTAGGGTTCCAGTAATGGTAATGGTACAGTCAACAAGCCAATACTTTTTCTTCAGTCTTCTCACAAACAAAAAGATATTCTCAAAGTGCCTAATATTAGGATAACATGTAGATGCCAATCAAGGACTGAAAAAGAAAAATGGGGAGAATTCATAGTATCGCAGAAGAATCCACCGTAGCCCTGGAATCAGAGAATTTACAGTTCAGAAAGAGGCCATTCAGCCCATCGAGTCTGCACCAGCCCTTGGAAAGAGCACCCCACTTAAGCCCATGCCTCCACCTCATCCCAGTATCCCCACCTAACCTTTTGGACACTCAGGGGCAATTTATCATGGCCAATCCACCTAACCTGCACATCTTTGGACTGTGGCAGGAAACCAGATCACAACCACAGCGCCAGGATCCCAGGTTTGATTCCCGGCTTGGGTCACTGTCTGTGTGGAGTCTGCACGTCCTTCCCGTGTCTGCGTGGGTTTCCTCCAGGTGCTCCGGTTTGCTCCCACACGTCCCGAAAGACGTGCTGTTCGGTAATTTGGACATTCTTAATTCTCCCTCTGTGTACCCGAACAGGCGCCGGAATGTGGCAACTAGTGGCTTTTCACAGTAACTTCATTGCAGTGTTAATGTATGTTTTATGCAGCGACACAAGGTGCACAATGTAAAATACATAGACTCTGGCACCAGGTGAAGCATACAGGAGTGTAATATTAATCAGGTCAGTCCATAAGAGGGTAATGACCTGAACTTGCTATTCAGGAGGATGGTGGGAGTAGAATTGAAGGAAATTGGATGGACACTTTGGGAAATAAACTTGCAGTGATGTGCAGAGAGAGCGGGGGGAATGGACGGACTGGATTGCCCCATGCAGACCTGGCGTGCACTCAATGGACCGACCGAATAGCCTCCTTCTGTGTCAACAATAAATAATTCTATAAAAGGATTATATCACCTTCCATTTGAAAACAATTTTGGCTGATGCTTCACATCATTATTATAAGATATATATTTCTTTGGTGTAAGACATAAGGGCAGATTGTACCAAGAAATGCCAATGGGTACAGAATGTTCTTGGATGATTTCCAGTGTATTTGGTTGCAATTACTTCAATTATCAACATTAAACTCTTTGTACTGTAAATGGTACTTTTATTATGAGGAAATAAGTGTGTACTGGTCCAACAGGATTCAAATTCTAAAAACATGTGACCTGATATGAAGATCACATGAAAGTCTGTTTAATCAGTACTTCATTCCGCTTTGATTTAAAAGTCATTTGTTTGCACGCTAATTAATTTTAGCTATTAGGTGTCAGCAGACCCAACCAAACCACACAATCAGAAAGTCGGTGTTGCCAGGAATGGTTGTGTCTCTCACGAACCATCATTACTGTCTCAGTTGTAGCTCACCGCCCCAGTTAGACGGTTGTGGTTTAATCCCATTCCAGGAACTAACACTTGGGCACCGTACTGAGGGAGTGATGCACTGCCGTCTCTCCAATGCATCGTTGAATCAAAACGCCAGCTCTTTCAGGTGGATGTGCAAGGAAAGCAGGGGAGTTCTCCCTGGTGCCGTGCCCAATATTTATTCCTCAACCAAAAACCACACAATGAAGTGCTGATGTGGGCTCTTGCTGTGTGTAAATTGGTTGCTGTGTCCCCTACGATTGACTTCAAAAGTACTGCATTGGCTGCAAGCTTTGAGGTGTTGTGAGGAGCTCTGTAGAGGTGGAAGCTCTTTTGTTCCCCTCAGTATTGCCCTTCAAAGGTGAATTCGTTATCCAATAGAAATGAAGACTGTTTCATCCGGCAATGACGTCCTCTCTTTTGGGAAGCAACGAGCACTGCAGTCACTGACTCACCAACAGCGTTCCCAGAAACGGCAATTCAAACTGTGAGGGACCTGGGATGTAAATGGGTCGCACGTCTGAGGTGCGGTTGAGGTCAGATTTCTTAAATGTCAAATGCAGGCTGCACCTCCCAAATGGGGATGGGAACATGTTCGGAAATTACTATTTTACACATTCAAAAACAGAAAACAAAACTCTTGCAAACCCAACATAATCTATTATCTTAGTGCTGATGATTAATTCGGTCCAAAATACGGAATCATTCCGGGCAAGCATTGAAATATTCTATTTTTTCTAGTTTCACCTGTCTTTCTACACCAATGGGTGACCAGTAATAATATTGCATTGTCAACATTGAGACTTCTAATCAGCTGGAAAACTAGCCATTAAATCTGTTTTCAACAGGTTCAAACCCAACATCTCAATCATGTCCTGAATCACAGTGGGAAGTACTAGACAAGTAAAAGATACTGACGTAATGTCCAAATCAGAAAAGTAAAGGATTAACAGGAAAGAGAGTTTAGCTTAAATTGAAGTACTAAAATACAGTAATAAAAAACAATTTGTCCTGGTTCACTCATGTCGAAGCTGCGGCCAAGAAAGCACAACAGCGTCTATACTTCCTCAGGAAACTAAGGAAATTTGAAATGTCTACAATGACACTTAACAACTTTTACGGATGCACCATAGAAAGCATCCTATCGGGCTGCATCACAGCCTGGTGTGGCAACTGCTCGGCCCAAGACCATAAGAAACTATAGAGAGTCGTGAACACAGCCCAGTCCATCACACAAACCTGCCCCCCATCCATTGACTCCATCTACACCTCCCTCTGCCTGGGGAAAGCGGGCAGTATAATCAAAGGCCCCTCCCACCCAGCTTACTCGCTCTTCCAACCTCTTCCATTGGGCAGAAGATACAAAAGTCTGTGAACACGCACAAACAGATTCAAAAACAGCTTCTTCCCCACTGTGACCAGAGTCCTGAATGACCCTCTTATGGACTGATCTGATCTCTCCACACATCTTCTCTACAGTTGTAGCACTACACTCCGTATGCTTCATCCGATGCCTCTGGCTATGTATTTCCGTCATGTATTTATCATATGTCTTATGTTTTTCATGTATGGAACGATCTGCCTGAACTATACCTCGGTACATCTGACAATGAATCTCAGGAGAAAATGAGAGAAATAAGGCACTGTGGAGCAGTCAATATTGCAGTAATAAAATTATTATGGACATTTTATTTCTAATATTTTTTCATTATATGTTACGAAGAGTGACTTGGAACCTTACCTAACTGTTGAGGGATAGATTTTCCCTTATTAATAATAATAATAATAATAATAATAATCGCTTATTGTCACAAGTAGGCTTCAATGAAGTTACTGTGAAAAGCCCCTAGTCGTCACATTCCGGCGCCTGTTCGGGGAGGCCGGTACGGGAATTGAACCCACGCTGCTGGCCTTGTTCTGCATTACAGGCCAGCTGTTTAGCCCACTGTGCTAAACCAGCCCCTTGGACCTGTACTTGTTGATAAGACCATAAGACATAGGAGCGGAAGTAAGGCCATTCGGCCCATCGAGTCCACTCCACCATTCAATCATGGCTGATTTCAACTCCATTTACCAGCTCTCTCTCCATACCCCTTAATTCCTCGAGAAATCAAGAATTTATCAACTTCTGTCTTAAAGACACTCAACGCCCCGGCCTCCACAGCCCACTGTGGCAATGAATTCCACAGACCCACCACTCTCTGGCTGAAGAAATTTCTCCTCATCTCTGTTCTAAAGTGACTCCCTTTTATTCTAAGGCTGTGCCCCCGGGTCCTAGTCTCCCCTGCTAATGGAAACAACTTCCCTACATCCACCCTATCTAAGCCATTCATTATCTTGTAAGTTTCTATTAGATCTCCCCTCAACCTCCTAAACTCCAATGAATATAATCCCAGGATCCTCAGACGTTCATCGTATGTTAGGCCTACCATTCCTGGGATCATCCGTGTGAATCTCCGCTGGACCCGCTCCAGTGCCAGTATGTCCTTCCTGAGGTGTGGGGCCCAAAATTGCTCACAGTATTCTAAATGGGGCCTAACTAATGCTTTATAAAGCTTCAGAAGTACATCCCTGCTTTTATATTCCAAGCCTCTTGAGATGAACATAGAACATAGAAAATACAGCACAGAACAGGCCCTTCAGCCCACGATGTTGTGCCGAACCTTTGTCCTAGATTAATCATAGATTATCATTGAATTTACAGTGCAGAAGGAGGCCATTCGGCCCATTGAGTCTGCACCGGCTCTTGGAAAGAGCACCCTACCCAAACTCAACACCTCCACCCAACACCAAGGGCAATTTTGGACATTAAGGGCAATTTATCATTGGCCAATTCACCTAACCTGCACATCTTTGGACTGTGGGAGGAAACCGGAGCACCCGGAGGAAACCCACGCAGACACGGGGAGGACGTGCAGACTCCGCACAGACAGTGACCCAAGCCGGAATCGAACCTGGGACCCTGGAGCTGTGAAACAATTGTGCTATCCACAATGCTACCGTGCTGCCCTTAAGAACAAATAAATCTACACTATATCATTTTACCGTCATCCATGTACCTATCCAATAGCTGCTTGAAGGTCCCTAATGTTTCCGACTCAACTACTTCCACAGGCAGTGCATTCCATGCCCCCACTACTCTCTGGGTAAAGAACCTACCTCTGATATCGCTCCTATATCTTCCACCTTTCACCTTAAATTTATGTCCCCTTGTAATGGTTTGTTCCACCCGGGGAAAAAGTCTCTGACTGTCTACTCTATCTATTCCCCTGATCATCTTATAAACCTCTATCAAGTCGCCCCTCATCCTTCTCCGTTCTAATGAGAAAAGGCCTAGCACCCTCAACCTTTCCTCGTAAGACCTACTCTCCATTCCAGGTAACATCCTGGTAAATCTTCTTTGCACCTTTTCCAAAGCTTCCACATCCTTCCTAAAATGAGGCGACCAGAACTGTACACAGTACTCCAAATGTGGCCTTACCAAAGTTTTGTACAACTGCATCATCACCTCACGGCTCTTAAATTCAATCCCTCTGTTGATGAACGCGAGCACACCATAGGCCTTCTTCACAGCTCTATCCACTTGAGTGGAAACTTTCAAAGATGTATGAACATAGACCCCAAGATCTCTCTGCTCCTCCACATTGCCAAGAACTCTACCGTTAACCCTGTATTCCGCATTCATATTTGTCCTTCCAAAATGGACAACCTCACACTTTTCAGGGTTAAACTCCATCTGCCACTTCTCAGCCCAGCTCTGCATCCTATCTATGTCTCTTTGCAGCCAACAACAGCCCTCCTTACTATCCACAACTCCACCAATCTTCGTATCGTCTGCAAATTTACTGACCCACCCTTCAACTCCCTCATCCAAGTCATTAATGAAAATCACAAACAGCAGAGGACCCAGAACTGATCCCTGCGGTACGCCACTGGGAACTGGGATCCAGGCTGAATATTTGCCATCCACCACCACTCTCTGACTTCTATCAGTTAGCCAGTTTGTTATCCAACTGGCCAAATTTCCTACTATCCCATGCCTCCTTACTTTCTGCATAAGCCTACCTTATCAAATGCCTTACTAAAATCCATGTACACGACATCCACTGCTTTACCTTCATCCACATGCTTGGTCACCTCCTCAAAGAATTCAATAAGACTTGTAAGGCAAGACCTACCCCTCAAAATCCGTGCTGACTATCCCTAATCAAGCAGTGTCTTTCCAGATGCTCAGAAATCCTATCCTTCAGTACCCTTTCCATTACTTTGCCTACCACCGAAGTAAGACTAACTGGCCTGTAATTCCCGGGGTTATCCCTAGTCCCTTTTTTGAACAGGGGCACGACATTCGCCACTCTCCAATCCCCTGGTACCACCCCTGTTGACAGTGAGGACGAAAAGATCATTGCCAACGGCTCTGCAATTTCATCTCTTGCTTCCCATAGAATCCTTGGATATATCCCGTCAGGCCCGGGGGACTTGTCTATCCTCAAGTTTTTCAAAATGCCCAACACATCTTCCTTCCTAACAAGTATTTCCTCGAGCTTACCAATCTGTTTCACACTGTCCTCTCCAACAATATCGCCCCTCTCATTTGTAAATACAGAAGAAAAGTACTCGTTCAAGACCTCTCCTATCTCCTCAGACTCAATACACAATCTCCCGCTACTGTCCTTGATCGGACCTACCCTCGCTCTAGTCATTCTCATATTTCTCACATATGTGTAAAAGGCCTTGGGGTTTTCCTTGATCCTACCCACCAAAGATTGTTCATGCCCTCTCTTAGCTCTCCTAATCCCTTTCTTCAGTTCCCTCCTGGCTATCTTGTATCCCTCCAATGCCGTGTCTGAACCTTGTTTCCTCAGCCTTACATAAGTCTTCTTTTTCCTCTTAACAAGACATTCAACCTCTCTTGTCAACCATGGTTCTCTCACTCGACCATGTCTTCCCTGCCTGACAGGGACATACATATCAAGGACACGTAGCACCTGTCCTTGAACACGTTCCACATTTCACTTGTGTCCTTCCCTGCCAGCCTATGTTCCCAACTTATGCACTTCAATTCTTGTCTGACAACATCGTATTTACCCTTCCCCCAATTGTAAACCTTGCCCTGTTGCACGTACCTATCCCTCTCCATTACTAAAGTGAAAGTCACAGAATTGTGGTCACTATCTCCAAAATGCTCCCCCACTAACAAATCTATCACTTGCCCTGGTTCATTACCAAGTACTAAATCCAATATTGCCCCTCCTCTGGTCGGACAACCTACATACTGTGTTAGAAAAGCTTCCTGGACACACTGCACAAACACCACCCCATCCAAACTATTTGATCGAAAGAGTTTCCACACAATATTTGGGAAGTTAAAGTTGCCCATGACTACTACCCTATGACTTCTGCACCTTTCTAAAATCTGTTTCCCAATCTGTTCCTCCACATCTCTGCTACTATTGGGGGGCCTATAGAAAACTCCTAACAAGGTGACTGCTCCTTTCCTATTTCTGACTTCAACCCATACTCCCTCAATAGGGTGATACTCCTCGAACTGCCTTTCTGCAGCTGTTATACTATCTCTAATTAATAATGCCACCCCCCCACCTCTTTTACCACCCTCCCTAATCTTATTGAAACATCTATAACCAGGGACCTCCAACAACCATTTCTGCCCCTCTTCTATCCAAGTTTCCGTGATGGCCACCACATCGTAGTCCCAAGTACCGATCCATGCCTTAAGTTCACCCACCTTATTCCTGATGCTTCTTGCGTTGAAGTGTACACACTTCAACCCATCTCCGTGCCTGCAAGTACTCTCCTTTGTCAGTGTTCCCTTCCCCACTGCCTCATTACACGCTTTGGCGTCCTGAATATCGGCTACCTTAGTTGCTGGACTACAAATCCGGTTCCCATTCCCCTGCCAAATTAGTTTAAACCCTCCCGAAGAGGGCTAGAAAACCTCCCTCCCAGGATATAGGTGCCCCTCTGGTTCAGATGCAACCCGTCCTGCTTGTACAGGTCCCACCTTCCCCAGAATGCGCTCCAATTATCCAAATACCTGAAGCCCTCCCTCCTACACCATTCCTGCAGCCACGTGTTCAACTGCACTCTCTCCCTATTCCTAGCCTCGCTATCACATGGCACCGGCAACAAACCAGAGATGACAACTCTGTCTGTCCTGGCTTTTAACTTCCAGCCTAACTCCCTAAACTTGTTTATTACCTCCACGCCCCTTTTCCCACCTATGTCGTTGGTACCAATGTGCACCACGACTTCTGGCTGCTCCCCCTCCCCCTTAAGGATCCTGAAGACACGATCCGAGACATCCCTGGCCCTGGCACCCGGGAGGCAACATACCTTCCGGGAGTCTCGCTCGCGACCACAGAATCTCCTATCTATTCCCCTAACCATTGAATCTCCTACAACTATTGCTTTTCTATTCACCCCCCCTTCCCTTCTGAGCCCCGGAGCCAGACTCAGTGCCAGAGACCTGGCCGCTAGGGCCTTCCCCCGGTAGGTCATCCCCCCCAACAGCATCCAAAACGGTATACTTGTTTTGAAGGGGAACGGCCACGAGGGATCCCTGCACTGTCTGCCTGTTTGTTTTTTTCCCCCTGACTGTAACCCAGCTATTCTTGTCCTGTACCTTGGGTGTGCTTACCTCCCTGTAACTCTTCTCAATCACCCCCTCTGCCTCCCGGATGATCCGAAGTTCATCCAGCTTCAGCTCCAGTTCCCTAACACGGTCTTTGAGGAGCTGAAGTTGGGTGCACTTCCCGCAGGTATAGTCAGCGGGGACACCAGTGGTATCCCTCACCACCCACATCCTACAGGAGGAGCATGCAACTGGCCTAGCCTCCATCCCCTCTTACCTTACAGAATATAGTTGCCGTGTGGACTAACTAGATCTCCGCCCTCCGACTCTGCTCCCAGTCAGCTACACTTTCTGTAAACTCCTGGCTCTCTTCGCACTCTTTGCGGAAATGTCGGAAACAAAATGAAAGGAGCACCTTACTCCCTCCTCACCTAACTCCCTCGGTCACCAAACTCTTACTATAGCACTCAAATGTACCAAATTCAGCACTCAGTGCAAACAAAGTCTGCACTGTAGTGGATCACTTTTATACTGTGAATCTAGCCTCTGAAAACTGGCCTAATCCAATTAACTAATTAACAAGCTCCAGCTGCAAGTGCCTACAAGTAGAAGCCTGTTTAAAGCTGATTGAAAATTCACCTTCTTCTAAACCAAACAGCAACTTTTAAGTTAATTAACTAAATAAAAGAAAGACTAAACTTTAGATAAAAATGAAGCCTTATACTCCCTCGGTCACCAAACTCTTACTATAGCACTCAAAAAGCACCAAATTCAGCACTCAGTGCAAACAAAGTCTGCACTGTAGGGGATCACTTTTATACTGTGAATCTAGCCTTTGAAAACTGGCCTAATCCAATTAACTAATTAACAAGCTCCAGCTGAAAGTGCCTACAAGTAGAAGCCTGTTTAAAGCTGATTGAAAATTCACCTTCTTCTAAACCAAACAGCAACTTTTAAGTTAATTAACTAAATAAAAGAAAGACTAAACTTTAGATAAAAATGAAGCCTTATACTCCCTCGGTCTCCAAACTCTTACTATAGCACTCAAAAAGCACCAAATTCAGCACTCAGTGCAAACAAAGTCTGCACTGTAGTGGATCACTTTTATACTGTGAATCTAGCCTCTGAAAACTGGCCTAATCCAATTAACTAATTAACAAGCTCCAGCTGCAAGTGCCTACAAGTAGAAGCCTGTTTAAAGCTGATTGAAAATTCACCTTCTTCTAAACCAAACAGCAACTTTTAAGTTAATTAACTAAATAAAAGAAAGACTAAACTTTAGATAAAAATGAAGCCTTATATTCCCTCGGTCACCAAACTCTTACTATAGCACTCAAATGTACCAAATTCAGCACTCAGTGCAAACAAAGTCTGCACTGTAGTGGATCACTTTTATACTGTGAATCTAGCCTCTGAAAACTGGCCTAATCCAATTAACTAATTAACAAGCTCCAGCTGCAAGTGCCTACAAGTAGAAGCCTGTTTAAAGCTGATTGAAAATTCACCTTCTTCTAAACCAAACAGCAACTTTTAAGTTAATTAACTAAATAAAAGAAAGACTAAACTTTAGATAAAAATGAAGCCTTATACTCCCTCGGTCACCAAACTCTTACTATAGCACTCAAAAAGCACCAAATTCAGCACTCAGTGCAAACAAAGTCTGCACTGTAGGGGATCACTTTTATACTGTGAATCTAGCCTCTGAAAACTGGCCTAATCCAATTAACTAATTAACAAGCTCCAGCTGCAAGTGCCTACAAGTAGAAGCCTGTTTAAAGCTGATTGAAAATTCACCTTCTTCTAAACCAAACAGCAACTTTTAAGTTAATTAACTAAATAAAAGAAAGACTAAACTTTAGATAAAAATGAAGCCTTATACTCCCTCGGTCTCCAAACTCTTACTATAGCACTCAAAAAGCACCAAATTCAGCACTCAGTGCAAACAAAGTCTGCACTGTAGGGGATCACTTTTATACTGTGAATCTAGCCTCTGAAAACTGGCCTAATCCAATTAACTAATTAACAATCTCCAGCTGCAAGTGCCTACAAGTAGAAGCCTGTTTAAAGCTGATTGAAAATTCACCTTCTTCTAAACCAAACAGCAACTTTTAAGTTAATTAACTAAATAAAAGAAAGACTAAACTTTAGATAAAAATGAAGCTTTATACTCCCTCGGTCACCAAACTCTTACTATAGCACTCAAAAAGCACCAAATTCAGCACTCAGTGCAAATAAAGTCTGCACTGTAGGGGATCACTTTTATACTGTGAATCTAGCCTCTGAAAACTGGCCTAATCCAATTAACTAATTAACAAGCTCCAGCTGCAAGTGCCTACAAGTAGAAGCCTGTTTAAAGCTGATTGAAAATTCACCTTCTTCTAAACCAAACAGCAACTTTTAAGTTAATTAACTAAATAAAAGAAAGACTAAACTTTAGATAAAAATGAAGCTTTATACTCCCTCGGTCACCAAACTCTTACTATAGCACTCAAAAAGCACCAAATTCAGCACTCAGTGCAAATAAAGTCTGCACTGTAGGGGATCACTTTTATACTGTGAATCTAGCCTCTGAAAACTGGCCTAATCCAATTAACTAATTAACAAGCTCCAGCTGCAAGTGCCTACAAGTAGAAGCCTGTTTAAAGCTGATTGAAAATTCACCTTCTTCTAAACCAAACAGCAACTTTTAAGTTAATTAACTAAATAAAAGAAAGACTAAACTTTAGATAAAAATGAAGCCTTATACTCCCTCGGTCTCCAAACTCTTACTATAGCACTCAAAAAGCACCAAATTCAGCACTCAGTGCAAACAAAGTCTGCACTGTAGGGGATCACTTTTATACTGTGAATCTAGCCTCTGAAAACTGGCCTAATCCAATTAACTAATTAACAATCTCCAGCTGCAAGTGCCTACAAGTAGAAGCCTGTTTAAAGCTGATTGAAAATTCACCTTCTTCTAAACCAAACAGCAACTTTTAAGTTAATTAACTAAATAAAAGAAAGACTAAACTTTAGATAAAAATGAAGCTTTATACTCCCTCGGTCACCAAACTCTTACTATAGCACTCAAAAAGCACCAAATTCAGCACTCAGTGCAAATAAAGTCTGCACTGTAGGGGATCACTTTTATACTGTGAATCTAGCCTCTGAAAACTGGCCTAATCCAATTAACTAATTAACAAGCTCCAGCTGCAAGTGCCTACAAGTAGAAGCCTGTTTAAAGCTGATTGAAAATTCACCTTCTTCTAAACCAAACAGCAACTTTTAAGTTAATTAACTAAATAAAAGAAAGACTAAACTTTAGATAAAAATGAAGCCTTATACTCCCTCGGTCACCAAACTCTTACTATAGCACTCAAAAAGCACCAAATTCAGCACTCAGTGCAAACAAAGTCTGCACTGTAGGGGATCGCTTTTATACTGTGAATCTAGCCTCTGAAAACTGGCCTAATCCAATTAACTAATTAACAAGCTCCAGCTGCAAGTGCCTACAAGTAGAAGCCTGTTTAAAGCTGATTGAAAATTCACCTTCTTCTAAACCAAACAGCAACTTTTAAGTTAATTAACTAAATAAAAGAAAGACTAAACTTTAGATAAAAATGAAGCCTCATACTCCCTCGGTCACCAAACTCTTACTATAGCACTCAAAAAGCACCAAATTCAGCACTCAGTGCAAAACATTGAATGACAACATTGCATTTGCTTTCTTAATTACGGACTCAACCTGCATGTTTACCTTTAGAGAATCCTGGACTAGGACTCCCAAGTCCCTTTGCACTTCAGCATTATGAATTTTGTCACCGTTTAGAAAATAGTCCATGTCTCTATTCTTTTTTCCAAAGTGCAAGACCTCGCACTTGCCCACGTTGAATTTCATTAGCCATTTCTTGCACCACTCTCCTAAACTGTCTAAATCTTTCTGCAGCCTCCCCACCTCCTCCATACTACCTGCCCCTCCACCTATCTTTGTATCATCGGCAAACTTAGTCAGAATGCCCCCAGTCCCGTCATCTAGATCGTTAATATATAAAGAGAACAGCTGTGGCCCCAACACTGAACCCTGCGGGACACCACTCGTCACCGGTTGCCATTCCGAAAAAGAACCTTTTATCCCAACTCTCTGCCTTCTGCCTGACAGCCAATCGTCAATCCATGTTAGTACCTTGCCTCGAATACCATGGGCCCTTATTTTACTCAGCAGTCTCCCGTGAGGCACCTTATCAAAGGCCTTTTGGAAGTCAAGATAGATAACATCCATTGGCTCTCCTTGGTCTAACCTATTTGTTATCTCTTCAAAGAACTCTAACAGGTTTGTCAGGCACGACCTCCCCTTACTAAATCCATGCTGACTTGTCCTAATCCGTCCCTGCACTTCCAAGAATTTACAAATCTCATCCTTAACAATGGATTCTAGAATCTTGCCAACAACCGAGGTTATTGGCCTATAATTTTCCATCTTTTTCCTTGTTCCCTTCTTGAACAGGGGGGTTACCCATTTGACAATGGCAATGCACATTGGACATCAGGGGAGATAGTTGGACTTTTTCCTATTGATGATAGCCATTGCCTGTCCTGGGAACAATGTTACCTGTTACTTGAGCAGATTTGCATTGCCCTCCTTGATCACTCACTGCTATCACACTATTGTTACTTTTTATCTCCTTTACTCTTTCATGGGATGTTGGCATCATTGGCTGGGCCAACATTTGTTGCCCATATCTAATTGCCCTTGAACTGAATAGCTATCCCGGGCCATTTCAGAGGGGTAGCTATGAATGAACCACATTGTTGTGGGTCTGGAGTCACATGTCAGCCAGACCAGGTACAGACGGCAGATTTCCCTCTCTAAAGGACGTCAGTGAACCTGATGGTGAACCAGGCGGGCGCTCTAGCCTGTACATTTCTCCGCCATGCCTAGCCTAGCCCAGCATTTCCTTGCCTGGAACTGCCCTTCTGTAGGCCTCTGTTCCTAAACTCGAGTTTTCTGAGATCCTAGAAATGACCATGTTCTGCTTAGGAATTAAAAAGTGGAGAGGGAGCTATTCCTGGTCAATCTTTCTTGTATTACAATTGTAGAATTCCCTCTGGGAAAGTATTGTGGCAATTTGAAACATATTACTGCACACGGGAAACTGAAAACACAATGTGCCAGTCATCAGGCAGAAAACAAACTGCAACAGGAGGAAATGTTTTCACACAAAAACAAATCATTGAACATCTATACCCTCTGCCCAACCTGGAATTCCCGTTTGGAGCCCAATGCTCTTTAGGCAGAAATGTAGCTTAATTCAATTTTTAAAACAAATCCAAGTAATTGAAGGATTTTACAAGGGATCATTTGACATTTCATAATCTGTTCCCCTTCCTTCACAATTAAGAAAGTAAATTCAACACGTGCATCATGTTCTCGGTCTTTCTCTCTCTTCAGGTATTATGCCCTCAGAGGCAATTGGCAACCATGGATTTCTATATGGTGGTCTATGGTTGTGCTCGACAACCTGGCCTGTCCTTTTGCCATCTGCAGGTTCAGACACCGGGAAACTCTCCCGCTCTTCAGGCCTGCCATAGGCGCGTTGGAAGGATTTGCAGGTTGATCAATCTGTTTGGCTGCATTAGGAATGCACCACCTGAGGCCATCATAGTGGGACTTGAACCCAGAGTTGGACTCAAACCCGGAGCGTCTGGCTCAGAGATAGGGAGGCTATGACTGCGCAACAGGACACCCGTGCCATATTCTACATTTTAGAATTTCCCCCCGGCTCGTTTTTCATATCCAAACAGCCCAATGACCACATCTCATTCGATCTCTGCGCTACGGCCTTGTAAATCCAGGGGCTACAATGCAGGCGCCTGCACTGCAAACATTCTCATTGGTTCCCCCACACTGTAGCTGTTGCTGGATTTAGAAGAATCAGCAGGTGTTTCTTGAGAAAAGGTGCCACTGTAACATTCCTATTTCCCACAGAACAGCAACCCAGTGAGCTCATCTATGGTGCAGGCACCAATTTCATAACAGAAATAATTTGATCCCGGAGATTCGGGACTGGGTGAATGGAAACTGGGTAGACCTAAGCTCCAGGGATTTCCCTGTACCAAAATAAATTTATTTGAAGTTTGTCTTTAAAAGCACACTTGGTGAGATGGCAGAATGCCTACGATTGACACAATGGTGAGGTAGCATTTGCCCACAAAGATCCCAGAAAATCAAACATAAAGACGACCAGCATCCCACAACACAGCAGATACAAATATCATTCTTGTTTGACACAAAATCCTTAACAGACTTGCTACAAATAAATTGTTAATGAAGTCAGGATGCAAAATGTCACACCAATGAGGATAAAGGAAATTGACTAACATTACCAATTCAATTGGGGATGCCTGGGCCTCTTTGCTGTTCAAAGTGCCAGCTTGATCGATGCTAGTTCATTGTTTTCATCTCAACACTTTGTAAAGACAAACCTGCATAAATTTCTCAACTTGTGACAGCTCCATCCCGCTGGACCACTCCACAGTAAATTCCTTCCTTCACGTCCACAATATTTCTCAAAATGTTTTAAATTGGTTTGTAATTACCATACATAGCGAGGTCGGATAGTGACACATATATTACACAATGATGAATCGATCCTAGTCTACTGCACATATTTGCAAATTTTCTATCTGGGAGGGGGTTGGGGGGGACCCGCACAGGGTGTGGTCGGCATATATGCCTCCTTATTTTCTCCCCCCCCCCCTTCTTGCCTTTCATTGGTGCTTCTGGTATCTCTGTGGGCACCCCCTCCCTTCTGCTCTATTGGCTGTTGGCTGCAAACACGTATTGGTACAGGTTGGTGAATGGCCTCCACGTCGTGTGAAAGCCCTCTTCCAACCCCATTTGAAGAAATTCCAACAGGTCGGACAGCCAGTCTGCTACTGTGGGGGGTGCTGCTGATTGCCAGCTGCGCAGGATTCTTCAGCGGGCGATTAGTAAGGCAAAGACTAGGGCGTCCCCCCCCCCCACCTTCATAAAGTGTTCTGACTGGTCCGACACCCCGAAAGATACCCCAAAGACTGCCATGATTGGGCAGGGCTCCACCCTTACCCCCGCAACCTTGAACATCGCCTCAAAGAAGGCTGTCCAGAACCCAAAATGTCTGGGGCAGGCGCAGAACATGTGGGCGTGACTGGCCAGGCCTCCCTGGCACCAATTTGTAACCTCCACAATAACGACATTGAGGAAATGAAGTGGGCACCTGCTCTAATCGGTACTTTAGTAATCACACTGCCGATTCGATACTCATGAAGATTAGTCAAGGGGCTGGATTCTCTGGTCCTCCAGTTGCATGTTTCTCGACAGTGCGCCGTTCGCTGGTGGAGCGATTCTACCTTCCCGCCGCTTGTCAATGGGATTTCCCACTGAAGTCACCCCACCCCGCTAGGAGACCCATGGGTGGGGATGAGGGCTACCAGCGAGAAAGGAGGATCCTGACAACCGGAGAATTCTGGCCCAGGTTAACCCCTGGACATCATCTCACTGTAGCAGGGGTCAGGGAGGAACAGTTGGCTTGAGCACCCCAATAACGTTGGCAACTCTGGCTGAATGTATTCCTAGAGGTACGTCACAAAACCGCTGCCTCCAACTGCTCCATCCCATAACTCCTGCCCGTTGGGCAGTCAGCATGTCAATCCGCCCCACACTTGTCTTCCCCAACCAATTGGAAAGCGAGAAGTCTCATTGAACCGCGTGCTCCTCGACTGTCAAGTCAATTGGGCTTCTATCCCATCTTCAATATTTCTTTATAATTAATAAAATGGAGAAAAAAAACTAAATTTTTTTGAATGTCCAATGATTTATTTTTCTGGGTTACTCAGCAATATCCTGAATGTTAATCTTCACTTCCTGATGATCCCACGGAAATCCTGTAGGATTGGCAATCCGTGAGCATTGGGCAGCACGGTAGCATTGTGGATAACACAATTGCTTCACAGCTTCAGGGTCCCAGGTTCAATTCCCCGCTTGGGTCACTGTCTGTACGGAGTCTGCACATCCTCCCCGTGTGTGCGTGGGTTTCCTCCGGGTGCTCCGGTTTCCTCCCACAGTCCAAAGATGTGCAGGTTAGGTGGATTGGCCGTGATAAATTGCCCTTAGTGTCCAAAATTACCCTTCGTGTTGGGTGGGGTTACTGGGTTATGGGGATAGGGTGGAGGTGTTAACCTTGGGTAGGGTGCTCTTTCCAAGAGCCGGTGCAGACTCGATGGGCCAAATGGCCTCCTTCTGCACTGTAAATTCTATGAAATAATGCTATGAAATTCCTTCTCATGCCAATTCCTCCAGTCATCCTTGTTGGAAAATTCTTTCGTTTGGATGTGGTGGGAGAATGGAATCAGGTTCAGCTTCTGGATCTCACCAGACGGCCACCAGCCCAGAGTAGCTGCTGGTATTGACAGGAGATGTACCAGCAATCGCTGGTGAAAATTGCAGAACGCTGGTCCAATCAGACTGGAATATTGTGTCCAATTGTGAGCACCACAGTTCAGGAAGGAAATGAAAGCATTAGTGAAGGTGTAGAAAAGATTCAATGGTTCCAGGGCTGACGAACCTGTTACCTGGCTCTACTGGGTAAGGTGGGATGGTCCTCCTTAGAGGTTGAGAGGAGAGAACAGTAAGAAGTCTTACACAACACCAGGTTAAAGTCCAACAGCTTTGTTTTGTAATCACTAGCTTTCGGAGCAGTGCTCCTTCCTCAGGTGAGTGGAGAGGAGAGAAGGTTGAGAGGAGATTTTAATCAGTGTTCAAAATCATGAGCGGTCTAGACAGAGCAGCTAGAGAGAAACCATTCTCATTTTTGGAAGGATTGCGAATACACTGATGGAGGCAGATTTGAACGTGCTTTCAAAACGGGAAAAGTAAATCAGAAACATTTGTAGGGCTACGGAGAAAGTACAGGTGTAGGATGAACTAAACTTTTCTGGTAGATGCACAGGCTCAGTGGGCCGAACGGCTTCCTTCTCTGCTGCAAGGATATGATTCTAGGTAAATGGAAAATAAGGTAGGAGGCTCCGACATAATCAGTGCTTTTTTTGATAATTTCTTCTGGCGTATTTTGTCATAGAAGCCCTACTGTGCAGATCATCCGGCCCATTGAATCTGCCCCGACCCTCTAAAGAGCACTCTACCCATGTACACAACCACTTCCAGCCCGCCCTATCCCTGTAACGTATCGTGCACATCCCTGGACTGAAGGGGGCAATTCAGCACGGCCAATCCGCCTAACCTGTACATCTTTGGAGTGGGAGAAATCCGGAGCACCCGGAGGAAACCCACGCAGACACAGGAGGATGTGCAAACTCCACACAGTCACTCAAGGCCGGAATTGAACCTGCCTGCCGCTGAGGCAGCAGTGCTAACCACTGTGCCCCCGTGCTGCCCGTCACTGCTTAAGGATGCATGTGTTACAAATATCACAGCATTAGAATGGGTTCTTCATACTAAAACAGTCATTTCTATGATTACTGAACAATGGTTCCTGGGGTGGCACAGTGGTACCATGTAGGAATGGTGTATGGGAAAGTAGGTAATTAATTAAAATAAACTAAAATAAACAACGGCATCAACAGAGAAATACAGAGAATCCAGGCAACAGCTTCCGCCATAAGTCCCAGATTACAAATGGTGATATTTTAAGAGGTCAGGTTGAAATGTTGGTTAGTGAAATACAGTGGGGCTGGATTGTCCACACCCCGAAATCATGGCTGGCGCTGGGCGGAGAATCCATTTCCGCGTACGGAATCGAGATCAGCCGCCGGTTCCCTGATTCTCCGGGCCCCGAAAAGCGGCGTACTCGGGCCTTTGCTGGAGGCCCGCTCCACCCCCGACCGGCTGAATTCCCGACGGCGTGGATCTAGCAGAGAACATAGAATTTACAGTGCAGAAGGGAGCCATTCGGCCCATCTTGGAAAGACCACCCCACCTAAGCCCACACCTCCGCCCCATCCCAGTAATCCAGCAAACCCTCCCAACCTATTTGGACACTAAGGGCAATTTAGCATGGCCAATCCTCCTAACCTGCACATCTTTGGACTGTGGGAGGAAACCGGAGCATCCGCGGTTGCCATTGTTGGGGGCGGGCCGATTGGAGGGCAGGGGTGCCTTATATGGCACCCGGCTAATTTTGGGCGGGCGGTCCGGGTCAGCCGATCGGGGGCACTATGTTTAAGGTCCAGCTCAGCGGTCTGAGTCTGCCATGGAGCACGGCGCAGCCGCTGAAGGACACTGCTGTGCCCATGCTCGGCCTCTGACCTGGAAGTGCAGGGGCCATATCTGCAGCAAAAGCTGCGAGCTTCCCGACGGGGCACTGCTAGCCCCCTGCAGGGTGAGGAGTATGTGGCCCTTTCATCCCAGTTTTTCAGTCATGAAAGGCCAGTTTTTACGCCAGCGTGGGGACATAGTCCCAAAAATGAGAATCCAGCCCAGTATGTTCAGTGGACATGTTTGCTGCAGCTTCCTACAGGACAGGATATCATACTTCAAAAATTACTTCATTGGTTATAAAGCTCTTTGAGACAGGTGGTGTGTTAAAAGTGCTCTCATAAATGTCTTTCTGTCTTCAAACCATCAAGCAAAGGGTAAACGTGCATAACTTACCCAAATTAAAAAGATCCCTTAACTGATAAATTTTGCTTAATTTGCAAATCTTGTGAAAATACATCTTTTCTGCACTTAAACAGTCTCCAGGAACCTGCATTCTGGCAGGTTCGATGCCACTGGACTTAATGAGTTTCACACATTGTAAAGTATCAAGTGAACTTAGAACAAGAATTGAATCATCTATTTGATAAGCAGAAATAAAGTGTTAGGATACTGGAATTAGGAATGTAGGGCTGTGACAAAATTGTGAATTAAAATTGAAATTACTGTACGGTACATGTGACAGCTGGGCAGTGACTATCTGCAGGCTACCTGGACATGTGCATCATGAAAGTTCATCAAAACTGTCCTCGACACGCCTTCGTAACTGAGTGGGCAGAAACAAATTGGTTCCATCTCCGAGACCAGGGGCAATTTAGTTTTTTGTTCGTTCATGGGACATGGGCCTCGCTGGCATTTATTTCTCATCCCTAATTGCCGAGGGGGTAGTTAAGAGTCAACCACTCTGGAGTCACGTGTAGGCCAGACCAGGTAAGGACGGCAGATTTCTTTCCCTAAATTTCACTAACTACAGTGGCGGGGTTTGAACGTGGGTCCCCAGAGCATTACTCTGGGTCTCTGGAATACTAATCCAGGGATAATACCGCTACTCCACTGCCTCCCCTTGCAATGATGCTAATTGTATTTCTCCTTATTACTGCCCAGCCCTGGATCAGTAAAATCAGCACACAACGGGGATAAAACTCAGAACTCTACAGAAGGATCATTTAGATCCAAAATGTTAACTGTTCCTCTCCATCGATTCTGCTAGACCTGCTGAGTTACCCAACATTTTGTGGTTTGATTTCAGAACCCTCCTTGGTCTACTAAATGGGGTAGGGGACTGAAGAGGGGTAGGCCTCCTTCTGCACTGTAAATTCTATGATTTCCATTTCACCGTTATCATGTGGGGTGGTTTCTTCTTTCAGATAAAATGTTACTGAACGGTCATTGGGATTCTATCCATGGCACGACATCCCAATTGGCAGAAAAGATCACACCCAACTAAAATCTCCTCTTCTGTTTTCATTAAGTGCACCAACACAAAACAACAAATTAATAACTGACGATTTAAAGTAAAGGATTGTAGCAAAAACCCAAGATCAGATCCCAGTCAATCTTATTTTTCTTCTGTAAACAAAATGCTCTCAGCAATTCACAGCCAACCCCTTGATGGCTCATTGATTTGACCTAGTTAACAGCAGAGTAATACAGGAAAGTCCTGTGTCTGATCTTTGATCGTGGTTGAATTATCATAGAATTTACAGTGCAGAAGGAGGCCATTCGGCCCATCGAGTCTGCACCAGCTCTTGGAAAGAACACCTCCACCCTATCCCCATAACCCAGTAGCCCCACCCAACACTAAGGGCAATTTTGGACACTATGGGCAATTTATCATGGCCAATCCACCTAACCTGCACATCTTTGGACTGTGGGAGGAAACCGGAGCACCCGGAGGAAACCCACGCACACACGGGGAGGATGTGCAGACTCCGCACAGACAGTGACCCAAGCCGGAATCGAACCTGGGACCCTGGAGCTGTGAAGCAATTGTGCTATCCACAATGCCACCATGCTGGTATTAGCCCTCAGCTGGTATGACATGGATGCTCCTGTTGCCACAGGTTAGTAAAAAGTTGAAAAATCTGTCAATGTTTCTATTCCTTGCTGCGGTGCAGCCTGATTCAAACACACTTTTTCGGGAATAGTGCGTATGGGTTAAGGCTTGATTACAATGCTCCTTGCCGTTGACCAGGGCAATAATGCTGGATAGCAGAGGCCCAACAATGCCCATGGAATACCAGGTTTCATTCCATCTCCACAGAAAGCAAGAGGACATGTGTTTAGTAATGAGTCACCATCCAATCAGTCAGTCTGATAGCACACTGGTAGACTTCTCAAATGACACATAATTTATCAATGGTGCTGGTTTCATTTCGTACATCGGTTTATTAATGTAATGTCATTTTATAGCGTACAGCAAAACCAGGATGGATTTATTTTGTTTCTCCCCCGAACTCAGCATCATCTTCATACCAGCCCCTCCAAGCAGATTTGTGCTGAACCACTGCAGGAACAGACCACGGCACAACTTAACTCGGTGCCGATTTCCAAAGCACGTTTTCTGTCACGCACTGAAAGGATGGACTTTTAAAATGATAACAGTTTTTTTAAAAAGATAGAAACTAGTAACTGTGTCAGATTTTATTTGAAAACTGCTGTGGCAGTAAACATTTATTGGCAAAATATTGCTGAATGCACTTGTTTCACAAACAGATATTCTTCATTAGAATATTTTGCTTACTCCTCTGATAAGTAAGACTTTGCCATTCACTTAAGCTTTCTTGATTTATGTTGCTGAGTAGTATTACATTGTATTCTGGTCCAGTTTTGTTTGCTCCCTCCCTCCTCTTAAAAGGTATTGATTTATATTGGGGTTTATACCAGGGGGTGCTCGCCACCACCATCTCCTTTCTCATGAAAATAGACAAGCTCCATTTGGGAGACCAGACAGTGAATTTACATGGACAATCTAGAAGAGATCAATGGATTGAGAAGAGATGGTGTGAAAACAATGCTGAAAAATGATTGATAAACCTGCTAGGTCAACCTGGATAAATAGTGGCCACTTTAATACGTTACCAGAGGATCCATGAAATCAGCAGCATCAGGATAAAGAGGGTTAATGGTTTAAAAAAAAAAGGAGAGAAACCCAAAAATAAAGTGCAAAACGGGGTTAAGAGGTTGCGTGTGTGGCTATCGGATTACAGTGACATTGTGGGCATCCACGTTTAAATCGGTTTTGGCCGGGTAAACTACCTTCAGGTTACCCTCCACATCTACAACACGGACTTGTTTCACAATCAGTTCAGGACTGGCCATCTTAACCAAGGTCAGGTCCACAGCACCCGCTTCCTCAGTCTCGTCATCAGATACAGACTCCGGCTCCTGGTTTTCAAAGGTGAATTTGTTCAGTTCTGCCATTCGCTATATTAAAAAAAAAACACGTGTCAAGGCTTAGGGTTATCTGCACCAATTATAACATTTCACTGAAGTTCACTAAAGCATTTCAGATTGTTCCGAGATACAGGGATACAGTCAACCAACCAAAATAAGAAACACACAAACAAGGCTATCATATTTGTATGTAACCTTTCCGTGTTGGCTACACTGTAGAATTAAATAAAATGGGATTAACCATAAGGAAGAACCTTAGTTTATCTTTTCCCTCCTAATAGGGACATTAAAGTCAATAGAATTGCCCAACCATCACACTGACTGTAGCACCGACTGACTGGAACCTGGACCTCACTGGACTCGCTCTTTCTGGGAAGCACATTTATCAAGTGAGCTATCAGAGCCATCCTCACCTGCATAAATACATTTTTAATTGCATCACCTGTGGACCCAGTGACATTACTACAGCAATATGCTCTCAAACTGATCACTCAGCATTCACCAATGGCACTGGGGTCTTATTCTCCAGGTTCCTGAACTATTCTTCATGTACAGGAGACACAAGCCAAGCACATGAGCAGCAAAGTAGCACCAGCATTAAAATCACAGTGAAGATAAGGAACGGTTAATGATTCATTGATGCGTGAATCTATGGACACCAGGTGAGTCTATGGATACTAATTGAATCTCTGGACACCAGGTGAACCCGTCGACACCAGGTGAACCCGTCGACACCAGGTGAACCCGTCGACACCAGGTGAACCCGTCGACACCAGGTGAACCCGTCGACACCAGGTGAACCCGTCGACACCAGGTGAACCCGTCGACACCAGGTGAACCCGTCGACACCAGGTGAACCCGTCGACACCAGGTGAACCCGTCGACACCAGGTGAACCCGTCGACACCAGGTGAACCCGTCGACACCAGGTGAACCCGTCGACTCCAGGTGAACCCGTCGACTCCAGGTGAACCCGTCGACTCCAGGTGAACCCGTCGACTCCAGGTGAACCCGTCGACTCCAGGTGAACCCGTCGACTCCAGGTGAACCCGTCGACTCCAGGTGAACCCGTCGACTCCAGGTGAACCCGTCGACTCCAGGTGAACCCGTCGACACCAGGTGAACCCGTCGACACCAGGTGAACCCGTCGACACCAGGTGAACCCGTCGACACCAGGTGAATCTGTCGACACCAGGGGAATCTGTCGACACCAGGGGAATCTGTCGACACCAGGTGAATCTATCGACACCAGGTGAATCTATCGACACCAGGTGAATCTGTTGACACCAGGTGAATTTATTGACACTACATATGTACATTTGTTTTTAAAATAAATTTAAGTTTAGTTTGTGGTTGCTATGCCTTCTCCAGTGGGGAAAATGGTACATACAATTCAACCAGCCCATGAGCTTAATTGGCCTGTAAACTGGGACTCTGACAGAAAACATGTAATGATACTAAAATGTAATGATATTAAGAAACAAGGTGTGCAATGGGACTGAGTGGAACAGAACAAAGCGAATCGTTGTTTCAGAGAATTGACACAAACACAATGGAATGAATGACTTCTTTCTACTCCATTACATTCCATACTTCTTCAAATGTCAGTGTATATGACTGCTCCCGAGGGTGGGGTCTGCCATGTGCTTGAGATTCTACAAACTAAACTGAGAAATCCACTAAACAGACAGTCTAATAGAGTGCACATTCTCCATTCCTGCACCGATTTCCAAAGTCCAAGGAATGCAGCACAGGCTGACAATAGCTAACAATAAAGTTACCCAATTCATATGCAACCACAACCATAATTTCTGTTCAGACACTGCTTTGCAGGATTATCTGGAGCTAATTGGGAACAATCCTAGCCCCAGTGACAGGATTATACTTCCAAGATGCACGAACATGCCAGGTTGTTCGCCAAGAGTGCTGTGGAATAATGTGAAGTTTAGCCTAAGGATTGGATTACTACATCTGCCGAAGAGCATTACTTCGGTTCCAATCTTCATTCATCTGACGCATCACCATGGAGCTAACCCAATCCCAAAGAGACTGTACTTATTGTACCATTAAATGGGGGAGTGCATGGAGATCTCTTCTTGACCATTCCACGGATAAACATCACATCTTACTGAACGTTGGGTCCTCAGTTAGAGGTGCACAGCTTCAGCACAAATGCTCAATTCCCTGCAATCCAATGATGGCCGGCATTGACCCATGTTTCGGTCAGCACATGGACCAATAATCTCATTCCCAGGTCATACTGTCCAGTGGCCGCCATCCCAAATATCATAGTTTCTTCATCGGTTATGTATTAAACATTACGCTTAATGTGGTGGCAGCATCTAAGGAGAGCAGTTTGCAACCTGCCAGCCACCTAGTATTCTGTTGCTGGTGACAATGACACTGGCTGAAGGAATAGCAATTGAAGTGGGTATCAATAGTGCCATCTGATTTATTTTGCCATGCTTCTGAATCAGGGTTACCAGCAGTGACAGCGCAGTACATGTAAGAGAGACCGCAGAAAAGCGATTGTGTTGTGAGTACTAAAAGGTACCATTAAATTAGCTGCATTGTTTTATGAAGTTTCTGTAAACCAATCTTCCATGGCATATGGCACATAGCAGCCAATGCACTATTTTCCAACCGAATGCTTCCTCAGGCACCTATTTCTCACAGGCGGTTTATTTAGACAAAGGGGACAGCGAGCTCAACCAGAGCATGATCCTGTCAACGTGTTCCTATTGTCAGAGGTTAATAAAGCGCATGGTTTTCGTGTTACAGAGGGCATGGTGCTCAGTACAAAAGGAAATGTACAGGGCAACACTGTGGTACAGAGTGTAGCCGATTATAATAGTTCGAATTATTGTTTTATAAATGATTCCCAAACCCAAGTTTAAATGCGCTCTTACATTATTTCTACAAAACTGGCACCAGGCAATGCTTGTCCAAGGGCCGCGAAGCCTCTCTGGATTGTCCCTGGAGCAATTGTTGACAATGCCACTAAGGGGCAGCACAGTGGTTAGCACGGTTGGCTCACAACGCGGGTTCGATCCCGCCCTGGGTCATTGTCCGTGTGGAGTTTGCACATTCTCCCCGTGTCTGCGTGGGTCTCACCCCCACAAACCCAAAGATGTGCCGGGTAGCTGGATTGGCCATGCTAAATTTCCCCTGAATTGGAAAAAAAAGAATTGGGTACTCTAAATTTATTTAAAAATAAGAAAATGCCACTAAGAAATGCCCAAATTCCAGATAGTCATGTGCTGGCCGCAAACGGCCACTGTTCACTGGACTGACGCTGCCAAATTCACAGAGAGGAGAAATTTACACCCAGTCTGCGCCTGATTCAAATTCCTCTCATTGAGTTAACGGGGCAGCCGCTGAATCATCCAAACTCTCTCTCTGCTGTTTTCAAATTTAACAAGGTGCCCGTTGAGGTTTCTTCTGACAAACTGGACATTGAATCAATGAATATTAAAACTTAAATCTTTCCTCCCAGCTCCAATGTTTCATCAACAAAGACGATCCATAATTACAGAGTGGCAAAAACATGGCGAAACATAATCAGTAGTTCAAACTTTGGGGTGTTGTGCTTGTTCTGAAACAACGTCACGCCAGCCACTTGTAGGTGCATCTAAACAACACTGATGCTGCAGTCGTGGTAAATATACAGCCTGACATTGGAGAAAAGCAGGGGGAGATTTCCTGGAGATGGTAGTGGCACTCCAGTTCAGTGCTATTATATACAGCACTACAAAGTGGTTTCGGCTTTGTACCAGTAGCAAGCAGACAAAGCATGAATGCACCGTACATTAATTCACACCTACTGTGCACATCAAGACCTGTGAAAAGCTCATGCCCTTGAATGTTTTGGGAATCTGACACCGAGGAACACTAGATGGAATTTTCAGAGACCCACCCATTGGTATTACACACTATTGTGTGGTTAACAGAGAGCACGGTGGTCTAATACTTAATAATTGTACAGTAGGTTTAAACTACAATAAAGGGGTTGAATTCCTCGGTGCAATAAAGATATCAGGCATTGTATGAAGGAAGACTGCTTATATTCAGCAGCTGCTCAAATGACACCACTAAGAATTTGCGTTATTCATTGCGAGACAGTATACATTTATCCACTAATCATTCTATGAAAGATATCAGAGTCTAAACTAAATGCCAAACTTAGATTGAAACTGACAAACTCATTAAACAATTGCCTCCGACCATCGTGGAGGCTTCAGCAATTCACCGGAGGGTTCCTGATTAGAGTTTGTGGCTCCTGTGATTAATCGGACATGGTATTTCTGAGGGTCTATTGTGCTTTCTGAACCCCAGATAATTTATAATTAGCAACACCAAATTGAGACCCGAGCATCTGTCAGTGGCGGCATTCCTACACTGTAACGGTACCTGTTCACTGCCTCGACTCTCAAAGCGTGGGCAGGGGAAAACCCACCAATACCTTGCTTTTGAAAGTGTGCAACCTTTCCCGTTAAGCTGCGCGGCCAGGCAATTGTTTAGCAAGCACCACGCAGATCCTGTACCATGTCAAATAACACATGCAAGAAGATTTAAGGGGACTACGCACTGAAAAAACTGGCTACACCGAACAAATACACTTTGAGGGCAACACTAAAACTGTGCAGAGTAAAATCTCCAAAGCTAAATACGACTAAAGGTAGTATTGGTTCAATATGTAGCGAGCAAACGTCCCTCATCCAATAAAACTGCATGGCTAACATGTGAGTAAGGATAATTAGAGACTTAACGTGTAACCAGTAGCGACAGGACAAAGGAAACAAAACAGACCAACAGCAAGTATCACCGGCTACAATTGAATGTGGGAGGAGGTTTGGTGTTACTGACCACAATCAGACAGTCCATCACATTTTTGCAGACCTGCAGGCTCGTGGAACTGGTTACTTCCAAGAACAGCTGACTGGTGCTTTTTCTAATCTGAAAACAAAACAAGATGTTATCGATCAACATGAAAAATATAATCGTGGGGAGAGGGTTCAATTCTGAAGGAAGAACGTTAACGCCTTTCTTTTATGCAGATTCTGGTCGACTTTATGGCCGAAATCTTCCGTCCTGGTTCGTGGCTGGGATATTTCGGTGCCGCTGAAAGTTGGAACACCAAATTTTCTGTTCTTGCTCGTCAACGGGATCCACCACGGGCGACACCGGTGAATCCCACCATTGTTTTACCATCATTATATATTTTTTGTTTTGAAAACTAAACAGCCCCATCATTCACGTATTTGTAATAATTAATGACCTCAAAATGACCTGAACTTTGCGCTTGGCGGTGCAGTGGTTAGCACTGCTGCCTCACGGTGCCGAGGATCCGGGTTCGATCCCGGCCCCGGGTCACTGACCGTGTGGAGTTTGCACATTCTCCCCGTGTCTGCGTGGGTTACACCCCCACAACCCAAAGATGTGCACGGTAGGCGGATTGGCAATGCTAAATTGCCCCTTAATTGGAAAAAAAACCTCTTGAAGCACTGAACATTGCAGCAACTTGCTTTCATGTATTTAAAAAAAGAGACTTACATTACAGGGCAGCATGGTGGTACTGTGGTTATCACTGCTGTTTCAGTGCCACAGACCAGGGTTCGATCCCGGCCTTGGGTGACGGTCTGTCAATTCACATGTCACTCCACTTTTTAAGGAGGGGGAAACCAGGGAATTACAGACTGGTTAGCCCAACATCTGTGGTGGGGAAATTGCTGGAGTTTATAATTAGAGATGGGGTAACTGAACACCTCGAAAAATTTTGGTTAATCAGGGAGACCCAGCATGGATTTGTGAAATGAAGGAATTTTTTGAAGAGGACACTAAGGTAATGGACAGGGGAATGTTGATGGATGTTATTTATATGGATTTCCAGAAGGCATTTGATAAAGTCCCACACAAGAGACTGTTAACTTAGGTGGAAACCCACGTAGTTGAGGGCAAATTATGACATGGTTGGAAAATTGGTTGGATGGCAGTCGACAGAGTGGGGATAATAGGTTATTACTCTAATTGGCAGGAGGTGACTAGTGGTTTACCACCGGGATCTGTGTTGGGGCCTCAATTATTCACACTATTCATTAATGACTTGGATGGTGGCATAGAAAGTCATACATCCAAACTTGCTGATGATACAAAGTTAGGCGGCATTGTAGACAGCCTAAATGACAGCAGAAAATTGCAATGAGATATTGACAGACTAGGTGAATGGGAAAAATTGTGGCAAATGGAATTTAATGTAAGCAAGTGTGAGGGTATCCATTCTGCACCAAAAAAGGATAGAGCAGAGTACTTTCTAAATGGAACGAGGTTAGGTACAGTGGATGTCCAAAGAGACTTGAAATTCAGATGCATAGGTCCTTAAAATGCCAGGAACAAGTGCAGAAATAATCAAAAAGGCTAATGGAATGCTAGACCTTATATCTGGAGGACTGGAGTATAAAGACACAGGGGTTATGCTGCAACTTTACAAAACCCTGGTTCGATCCCACTTGGAGTCACGGAGCAGTTCTGGGCACCACACCTCAGGAAGGATATTTTGGCCTTGGCGGGAGAGCAACGTAGGTTTACAAAAATGATACCTGGACTATAGGGGTTGAGTTAGGAGGAGAGATTACACAAATAATGCCTGTTTTCACTAGAATTTAGACAGTTAAAGGGTGATCTGATTGAAGTATTCAAGATATTAACAGGGAAAGACAGGGCAGCACGGTAACACAAGTGGATAGCACTGTGGCTTCACAGCGCCAGGGTCCCAGGTTCGATTCCCCGCTGGGTCACTGTCTGCACGTTCTCCCCGTGTCTGCGTGGGTTTCGTCCGGGTGCTCCGGTTTCCTCCCAGTCCAAAGACGTGCAGGTTAGGTGGATTGGCCATGATAAATTGCCCTTCGTGATCAGAAAGGTTAGGAAGGGTTATTGAGTTACCGGGATGGGATGGAAGTGAGGGCTTAAGTGGATCGGTGCAGACTCAATGGGCCGAATGGCCTCCTTCTGCACTATGTTCTATATTCTATAAAATATTTCCATTGATTGGAGATTCTAAAACTAGGGGGCATAGTCTAAAAATTAGGGCCAGACCATTCAGGAGAGACGTTGGGAAGCACTTCTTCACTCAAAGGGTGGTAGATGTTTGGGACTCTCTCCCACACACAGACGTTGAAGCTGGAACAGTTGTTAATTTTAAATCTGAGATCGATATTCAGGGATATATGCCAACAGCAGGTATATGGAGTGGTTGAATGGCCTACTCCTCTTACTATGTTCCTGTGCGGAGTTTGCACGTTCTCCCCCGTGTCTGCGTGGGTTTCCTCCGGGTGCTCCAGTTTCCTCCCACAGTCCAAAGATGCGCAGGTTAGGTGAATTGGCCATGATCAATGTTACGGGGGTAGGGTGGGGGAGTGGGCCTAGATAGGGATGCTCTTTTAGAGGGTCGGTGCAGATTCGACGGGCCAAATAGCCTCCTTCTGCACTGTCGGGATTCTATGGATTCTAAAGGCCTGTTCATGAGCTGAGAACATTGCAAAGCACTTTACATCCAATTCCGTACTTTTGAAGTGTAGTTTTTGTTGTAATGTAGGAAACATGGTAGCCAATTTGTACACAGCAAGCTCCCACAAGCAGATGTGATAATGACCAGGTAATTTGTTTTAGTAGTGAAGGGTCAAACGGATTCAAAATATTGACTCTGTTTTCTCTCTCTGGCCCGTTTGCCTTCGCACCATTGGCAGTAAAACCTTAAACCTACTCCGAAGTCTGGTCTAGCCCAAAAAAACAGGGTGCAAAACATATTCAGAATTGACTAAGATACCAGACGTCCATTATTCACCCAAACCATTAATAATTGCAGTGTTTTGTGTTTCACAGAAGAAATCAACTTGAAGCAGAGAATACAGCTAATTTGTTGTGACCTCGCGGAGTATTGTGAATTTGGTGACTCTCTGGATGACACCATTAGAGACCGTGTGGGCTAAGGAATGAGGCCACACAGTGGAGACTGCTAACCAAACAAAATTTAAGTCTTAAAAGAGCCTTAGAGATAGCCATTCTGATGGAGCTTGCTGCTAAGGAGGCTTCTCAGCTTGGAACAGGCACGAGGATCCACAAAATGCTCGCCGCCCAGAGAAAATCTCCCCTGCAACAGGCGTGTCACATCTGTGCAAAAACGGGCATTTCATAGGCTGATTGCTGGAGCAAAGATAGCCAATACAAAAATTGTGACAAAGTTGGCCATAGTGCGAGTTGCTGGAGTAACCCAGAAAAGAATGTCCAAAGAAAGAAACAGGACCCATCTAAAGGGAAAAACAAAATGAATTCCACCAAAGTAATTTACAGTGTGGAAGAGAAAAATAACAATAACAACAAGGACACAGCACATCAATCCGATGAAGAACCAAAGTCAATCCGATGAAGAACCAAAGTTAAATGTACTTTCCGTTCAAAGTGAATCACATTGGTTCTGGGTAGTTCCAAAATTAAATGGAAAGCCTATAAAAATGGAGTTTGATACGGGGGCTGTCGTCTCCCTAATTCCCCAGACCACCTATGAGCAAAAATTGAATCAGCTACCATTAAAGCCAACAGATGTCATCCTGAGGACCTACACCTAGGAAATGCCTCTAAGAGGATATATTATAGTCAAAGTAGAGTTAAGTTTGTAAACTGCGGAGCTGCCACTCCATGTTGTCCGAGAAGGTTTTCAGCTCTCTTTGGCTGCTCTTGATTAGAGAAGATAAAGTTGAACTCGAGCACCGTGAACAGGTCAGCTGATTCTAAAAGATCGACAGAGGATCTTGGCAAAATACAGTAGTGTATTTGAAGACACAATGGGGTCCATGAAAAGAGTACATGTAGCACTTAAGATAAACAGCCGGCCTAAGAGTCCCAAGGCTAGAGCAACCCAAAGGTAGAATGTAAACTCATGAGATTTGTAGATACAGGAGTCTTAGAACCTGTCAAGAATAGTAACTGGGCAGGGCCTACTGTGCCTGTCATGAAGTAGGACGGGAGTATACACTTATGCGGAGATTTCAAAACAACCATCAATCTGGTTTTATGCGTGAATCAATACCCGCTATCATTGATTGAAGATTTGATCGCGGCCTAGCAGGAGGACAGAGGTTCAGCAAGATCGACCTATCACAAGCCTATCTGCAAATGAATATTGCAATTGAATCTCAACACCTGCTCACCATTATAACACACAAAAGACTATTCCACTATAAGAAATTACCTTTTGGCATAATGTAGGCACCTGCTTTCTTTCAACAGTCCAGATGTTATGCAGTCTGCAGGGGGTACAATGTTACCTTAACAACATACTGATTACTGGTGCCAATAAACAGGAACATTTATGTAACCAAGAAGCCAGATTGAAACACCTTCAGACACATGGTCTTCGTGTCAGGAAAGATAAGTGTGACTTCATTCAACGCCAAACAATATTTAGGCCATGTCATCGACAGCACGGCTCCTAAGAAGATGGGTTCTATCATGGAGGCTCCATGGAACGTTAGGATTAACGAACAATTATGGGAAATTTGCTTTGAATCTAGCGATCCTGCTTAGACTATTAGCAATCTGTTGTGCATACATCAGGCATGGCAACAGACATCAGAATGTGAAAATGCTTATGGGTCAGTTAAAGAAGCAAAGTCAGAAGTGTTGGTACATTTCAACTCGAAGTTGCCACTACAACTTGTCTGTGATGCCTCGCTGTAGGGAGCTGGGGTGGTGGTGTCACACAGACTACCTTCAGGACAAGAAAGACCAATAGCTTTTGCGTTGTATATCTTAACAAGTGCTGAATCAAATTACGCCCTGTTGGAGAAGGAAGCACTGTGTATTGTTTCTGATGTGAGAACATTTCACCAATACTTGTATGGTCATCATTGATGGACCACAGGCCCTGAACAGCTATTTTTGGGCCACATAAGAGTTTTCCTTCCTTGGCAGCAAGCAGAATTCAACAATGGTCTTTAATATTATCTTCACATTCTTATAAGATCAAATACCGCCAATCAGAGAGCCATGACAATGCTGATGCACAGTCTCGTTTGCCTGTCTGCTGGTCAGATACTACTCAGTAGTGATTCGCACATAGACTACGGCCCAGTGACTGCCGTTCAGGTCCCACGACAAACCAGAAATGATCCAGGGATGGTGAAGGTACTGGAAATGGTGTTAAAAGGGAGGGTAGTGGGAAATGCATCCTGAATTAAAGGCAAAACAGACAATACTGGAAATTCTAAGTGGGTCTGACAGCAATTGTGGAGCGAGAACAGAGCTAACGTTTGGAGTCTGGATTAATCTTCATCAAAATCAAAGCTGTATATTTCCAGAAAACTCATTGGAATAGTTCAAATGAAGGAACTCGCGAGGAGCTACTTCTGGTGGTCAGGAATCTGTGCCCGGATCGAGGAAAAAGCAGGACTGTGCCAGTCATGTGCACGGGTAAGAAACGCACGGCCATTGTCCCCATTGCATGGGAGTGGCCGAACATGCCGTGGCAATGTCTACACATTGACTTTGCTGGCCCATACGAGGGGCACACGTTCATGGTTGTTGTGATGCACACTCCAAATGGCCTGAGGTGGTCCGAATGAAGTCAACAACTGTGGAACAAACCATCGAAAAGCTCAATGAGATCCACAATTCATAGCTCAGGAGTTTCAAGACTATGAAGACGAGTGGTATCCAACACATCAAATCAACACCTTACCACCCATCCATGAATGGTTTAGCCGAAAGGTTTTCCCCGCCCTTGAAGCACGCACTGAAAGCCTCCATGGCCCAAGGTTCAATAAATCGTTGAAGAGAAAATAATTCCGAAAGGAGAGCAGCTTTACAACCAGCGAGAAGTGGGTTCCTGCAACTGTATTGGCTCAAACTGGCCCCGTCTCCTACACGCAGAAAGTGAGATTGCCGAAGAACCCCCTGCTGCTACTAGTCTTCCTTCTGTAAAAGAGACTGAAATGTCTTCTAGAGTAGAGTCATCCACTGAAGACCTGGAGAGTACCTCTAAGGTCAAGTACAACCAAATCTCTGAAGTGCGCAGCCAACCAGAGCAAAATAGACGCCCATCTGACTGTGTTTCTTATTAACTGGATTATTACTGCGAAAAGATCCTTTGCCTGCCCTTATATATATGTTTTGATGACTATGTAGAAGTACTTCGGTTAATTGTTGTTATGGGACCTTAGAAGTAAAGGAGGAGGGGTGATATATTTGGGGCTGTTGTATGGTCACTTTAAAAGTCCTGTGTATAGTTTGTGATCACAGTAAGAAGTCTTACACCAGGTTGAAGTCCAACAGGTTTATTTCAAATCACTAGCTTTCGGAGCGCTGCTCCTGCCTCAGGTAGAATTAGCTGCTTCGCAGGCTCGCCCTCAGTCTGGATCAAGCCTTTGCAGCTGTTCAATTAACCTGCTGCATTCAAACCCCACGAGCTACAACTTCATGTTCTTTTGTCCTGAGGAAGCAGAACTTAACTTCCTGCCCTTTGGAATAGTGCCATGGGATCTTTTACATTCACCCGAGGGGGCAGACAGGGCCTCAGTTTAATGTCTTATGTGAAGGATGGCATATCCAGCAGTGCACAACTCCCTCAAACTGCATCGGAACGCCAGCCTTGAAATTTTTGTTCCATTCATGCCGCGCGAGACAAGAACTAACAATGTCTGACTCAGAAGGTGTGTGCGGGCGGCACGGTGGTGAGTGTGCGGGCGGCACGGTGGTGAGTGTGCGGGCGGCACGGTGGTGAGTGCGCGGGCGGCACGGTGGTGAGTGCGCGGGCGGCACGGTGGTGAGTGCGCGGGCGGCACGGTGGTGAGTGCGCGGGCGGCACGGTGGTGAGTGCGCGGGCGGCACGGTGGTGAGTGCGCGGGCGGCACGGTGGTGAGTGCGCGGGCGGCACGGTGGTGAGTGCGCGGGCGGCACGGTGGTGAGTGCGCGGGCGGCACGGTGGTGAGTGCGCGGGCGGCACGGTGGTGAGTGCGCGGGCGGCACGGTGGTGAGTGCGCGGGCGGCACGGTGGTGAGTGCGCGGGCGGCACGGTGGTGAGTGCGCGGGCGGCACGGTGGTGAGTGCGCGGGCGGCACGGTGGTGAGTGCGCGGGCGGCACGGTGGTGAGTGCGCGGGCGGCACGGTGGTGAGTGCGCGGGCGGCACGGTGGTGAGTGCGCGGGCGGCACGGTGGTGAGTGCGCGGGCGGCACGGTGGTGAGTGCGCGGGCGGCACGGTGGTGAGTGCGCGGGCGGCACGGTGGTGAGTGCGCGGGCGGCACGGTGGTGAGTGCGCGGGCGGCACGGTGGTGAGTGCGCGGGCGGCACGGTGGTGAGTGCGCGGGCGGCACGGTGGTGAGTGCGCGGGCGGCACGGTGGTGAGTGCGCGGGCGGCACGGTGGTGAGTGCGCGGGCGGCACGGTGGTGAGTGCGCGGGCGGCACGGTGGTGAGTGCGCGGGCGGCACGGTGGTGAGTGCGCGGGCGGCACGGTGGTGAGTGCGCGGGCGGCACGGTGGTGAGTGCGCGGGCGGCACGGTGGTGAGTGCGCGGGCGGCACGGTGGTGAGTGCGCGGGCGGCACGGTGGTGAGTGCGCGGGCGGCACGGTGGTGAGTGCGCGGGCGGCACGGTGGTGAGTGCGCGGGCGGCACGGTGGTGAGTGCGCGGGCGGCACGGTGGTGAGTGCGCGGGCGGCACGGTGGTGAGTGCGCGGGCGGCACGGTGGTGAGTGCGCGGGCGGCACGGTGGTGAGTGCGCGGGCGGCACGGTGGTGAGTGCGCGGGCGGCACGGTGGTGAGTGCGCGGGCGGCACGGTGGTGAGTGCGCGGGCGGCACGGTGGTGAGTGCGCGGGCGGCACGGTGGTGAGTGCGCGGGCGGCACGGTGGTGAGTGCGCGGGCGGCACGGTGGTGAGTGCGCGGGCGGCACGGTGGTGAGTGCGCGGGCGGCACGGTGGTGAGTGCGCGGGCGGCACGGTGGTGAGTGCGCGGGCGGCACGGTGGTGAGTGCGCGGGCGGCACGGTGGTGAGTGCGCGGGCGGCACGGTGGTGAGTGCGCGGGCGGCACGGTGGTGAGTGCGCGGGCGGCACGGTGGTGAGTGCGCGGGCGGCACGGTGGTGAGTGCGCGGGCGGCACGGTGGTGAGTGCGCGGGCGGCACGGTGGTGAGTGCGCGGGCGGCACGGTGGTGAGTGCGCGGGCGGCACGGTGGTGAGTGCGCGGGCGGCACGGTGGTGAGTGCGCGGGCGGCACGGTGGTGAGTGCGCGGGCGGCACGGTGGTGAGTGCGCGGGCGGCACGGTGGTGAGTGCGCGGGCGGCACGGTGGGGAGTGCGCGGGCGGCACGGTGGGGAGTGCGCGGGCGGCACGGTGGGGAGTGCGCGGGCGGCACGGTGGGGAGTGCGCGGGCGGCACGGTGGGGAGTGCGCGGGCGGCACGGTGGGGAGTGCGCGGGCGGCACGGTGGGGAGTGCGCGGGCGGCACGGTGGGGAGTGCGCGGGCGGCACGGTGGGGAGTGCGCGGGCGGCACGGTGGGGAGTGCGCGGGCGGCACGGTGGGGAGTGTGCGGGCGGCACGGTGGGGAGTGTGCGGGCGGCACGGTGGGGAGTGTGCGGGCGGCACGGTGGGGAGTGTGCGGGCGGCACGGTGGGGAGTGTGCGGGCGGCACGGTGGTGAGTGTGCGGGCGGCACGGTGGTGAGTGTGCAGGCGGCACGGTGGTGCAGCGGTGAGTGTGCAGGCGGCACGGTGGTGCAGCGGTGAGTGTGCAGGCGGCACGGTGGTGCAGCGGTGAGTGTGCAGGCGGCACGGTGGTGCAGCGGTGAGTGTGCAGGCGGCACGGTGGTGCAGCGGTGAGTGTGCAGGCGGCACGGTGGTGCAGCGGTGAGTGTGCAGGCGGCACGGTGGTGCAGCGGTGAGTGTGCAGGCGGCACGGTGGTGCAGCGGTGAGTGTGCAGGCGGCACGGTGGTGCAGCGGTGAGTGTGCAGGCGGCACGGTGGTGCAGCGGTGAGTGTGCAGGCGGCACGGTGGTGCAGCGGTGAGTGTGCAGGCGGCACGGTGGTGCAGCGGTGAGTGTGCAGGCGGCACGGTGGTGCAGCGGTGAGTGTAATACCAAATAAGCCACAGCTAACACTGTCTGTTCACACCAATTTTCTACAAAATTAAAGTAAGAAAGAAAATCTTGTTTGGTTCTCCCAATAGCTCACTGGCAACGCCCGGTGCCACAGAAAGGCAAGGCAGGAGCCAGGTTTAATTGCCAAACAGTACTGATTTAACCTGACTCCACAGGGTGTGACAGAAGAGCAAAAGCTGGTTTCAATGCCCAAATTGAGAGAGAAAAGGAAGAACTTTTGGCTAGAATTGCTACTCCTGATTACCTACTGGAAGTGAGTGTATATGGATATTAGAGGACAAGGATTGAGCTAGGATGCAATGCACCTCCACATTAAAATAGTCAGGCGGCATTAGAAGCTCAATTGTCTGGTGACTGAAATTTTTCAAATCATTACATAGCAAGGCTCCACTGTCTTCAGCAACGAAGGGGAGAAAATTGGGAAGAAAGATTTTGTAAAATCAAGTGGAAATTTCATATTATTTAATTCTATTAAAAACATCATGAACAGAGGAATGCTGAGAATAGCAAGTTTGCTTCATCAGTACTTCTCTGCTCAGGGATGGGTCAACATCTTTACAATTGGACATAAAACAGCCCTTTTGTTTATGAGTTTACTTATCCCAATCAAACTGGGGGATTTCAAGTCCTCGGGAATAGAACAATTTCCATTTCCGTTATCCTGAGCCAACATTAAGGAACATGGATCATGCACCGCCTCACTCACCTACCCAAACATTATCGAAGAGAATCTCTCCCATATCAGTGTGAAACATTTCCATTTCCTGCTAAAGGCTTTCTGTCCTCCCTTTCGGAGTGACACTGCCGATATTGCTAACTGGTAGTTTTGTGCTATAGGTCCAATTCCATCAAAATGGATTATAACCACCCAAATTAACAGATAGTCTGGCATCAGAATAGGCTGGATTTGAACTTTGGTTCCATAATAGAAGTATCCAACCCATTGCTCTTAAATCCCCTAAAATATTCTCAATTTCACGACAGATCCACCCACAAGAACAATAAGTTATTTCAGTTTGCTTTTTGCATGTACTACTTGTAAAAGCTTTTTCTGAGGAGCAGTGTTGTTAAGTATAGGTTTCATGGGAAAACTCATTCTTGACCTCTTGTTGTAAGGGGCTATGGCTAATTATTAAATGCATTAGGAAACCTACCTTTGTTTTATCACTGTTTGTGATTGGTGGAAAGGAAATTGCATGATCTTCAGCATCGACTAAGCAAGGAAAATTTTCTTTTCCATTAAGTAATTGGAGATATCTGGAAACAGAAAGACCAGCGTACATAAAATTCATGGGTAGTCTGTGGCCCCGGTATTATTTTTTATACACTATTCAGCACGCGCCACACCACATTGCTGTAATTCTACATTAAAGCCCCTTCATTTTCACTAATTATTGTGAATTAATCTTTTTGTCTCACACATTCTACTGTGCAGCTAAGTTGTTGCACATTTTATATGGTGCAATTTATATCAAAAGTCTAAGAATGGACTATGGCTGTTATCATTTTAATATAATAGTATTTCTTTAAACCCTTAAATCTACTCAGAATTCGGGGTGGCACCATGGTTAGCACTGCTGCCTCACGGCACCGAGGACTCGGGTTATGGAGAACAATACAATTAAGTTCATCCAGCTTTCATTGATTTCCCTTGCAAGGAATTCTGAGTAGATTTTTCAAACCATTTAGAGTACCCAATTCTTTTTTTCCAATTAAGGGGCAATTTAACATGGCCAATCCGCCTACCCTGCACATCTTTGGGTTGTGGGGGTGAGACCCACGCAGACACGGGGAGAATGTGTAACCTCCACACGGACAGTGACCCAGGGCCGGGATTGAACCCGTATCCTCAGCGCCGTAGGCAGCAATACTAACCATTGTGCCACGTGTCGCCCAACCATTGCTTCTTTTGTCAATTACCTGAAATCTGTGTGCTCTGGTTCTCAATCCTTTCACCAATGGGGACAGTTTCTCCCCGTCTACTCTGTCCAGATCTCTCAGAATTGCCGTAGTATTTAAAGTCTTCATGTAGTGAGTGGAAAATAGGGATGGAGGACTTGCACAAATACCTCTTTCAAATCTCCTCTCAACCTTCTTTTCTCCTGGAGAACAGCCCAACCTTTTTTACTTGAGGCAACAATAAATACTTTTTCGAGATACTGGTGACCGAGGTCTAACAGTGGATAATGCTAACACAGAATGTCAATGAATTCATCCCAGTGAATAAACTTACAATCTCTCCAATGGTTCACTGCATTTATCTAGTCAGACACTGCATCATACAACGAAGAAAGTCCCAAGTTCAATAGCTGACCTGTCTTGAATCAGCTCGCAGTCTGGATGGCCCTAAAACTGATCTCAGCCTAAGATATTCCTGCCCCTGATTGTCATTGTCGCAGCCCTCAAGTGAAAGATTTTACAGCTGGGAATAGGATCAGATTTGGATTTGATCTCATGGATGAATTGTTCCCATGAGTTACTATTTGAGTGTGAAACGAGAAACTGCATGACACTGTGGGATACAACCCGGCAGAGAATTGATGTCTTAGGAGGGGGGAAAGACAGGCAGTTTGTAAACAAAAAGACCATTAAGCTGGGTCGACCTGCGTTACGTCCAGAGGTTCTACTCTGCCCCGAATCCACCCCCAGCAGACTGCCAGAAGAATGTGTGGCTAAGCTTCCTTGCACTACTTCAAGTGAAAAATAAGTACCTGAGCAGTAATGGGTATACAAAAGTTAACAATAAGAGAGATGCTACAACAAAACCAACGAAAAAGCATTTGTGTGTTACTGACTTGTGAAGTCCAGAAATATTTTGTCGTTTCTTCTGTTTTCGTTGCTCATCAGCTTCCATCTGTAGCTGTCGTACCAGGTCAGCCGCCTTTATCTCTTTCTTTCCAAGTGGTGTAATCTAAAAGTAAAAACAGAATTGCCCTAGTATTTAAAGTCTTCATGTGGGGTGGCACGGTGGCGCAGTCGTTAGCACTGCTGCCTACAGCGCAGAGGTCCCGGGTTCAATCTCTGCCCCGGTTTGCACATTCTCCCCATGATGGCTTGGGTTTCACCCCCACAACCCAAAGGTGTGCAGGGTAGGTGGATTGGGCACACTAAATTGCCCCTTAATTGGGGAAAAAATAATTGGGTACTCTAAATTTATAAAAAGTCTTCATGTACATTGAACATACAGTGCAGAAGGAGGCCATTTGGCCCATCGAGTCTGCACTGACCCACTTAAGCCCTCAATTCCACCCTATCCCCGTGGCCCAATAAGCCCATCTAACCTTTTTTTGGACACGAAGGGCAATTTAGCATGGCCAATCCACCTAACCTGCACGTCTTTGGACTGTGGGAGGAAACCGGAGCACCCGGAGGAAACCCATGCAGACACGGGGAGAACGTGCAGACTCCGCACAGACAGTGACCCAACGGGGAATCGAACCTTGGACCCTGGCGCTGTGAAGCCACAGTGCTATCCACTTGCAGTGAGTGGAAAATAGGGATGGAGGACTTCCACAAGTCCCTCCATACAAGAAAAGGTTGTTTCACATCACAGGGACCAACCACAACAAAATCTTTCAATTCATCGTCAGTGACAATTACTGAACATCTTCAGTTTCCATATACTGCATGATCCTGCCGATTCTTCCATCTACTTTAACTTTCTGGTGATTGGTTTATTTGCACTTTACAAAAAAAAAGACACATTTATGCAAAGACCAAGTAGCTTTTCATTTGGACACAATGACCGTTGAAACTGTATCTTCAGTCATTGGAATACAAATATTTTACTCTCTTCTGTGGAAGCTTTGGAAAAGGTGCAAAGAAGATTTACCAGGATGTTACCTGGAATGGAGAGTAGGTCTTACGAGGAAAGGTTGAGGGTGCTAGGCCTTTTCTCATTAGAACGGAGAAGGACGAGGGGCGACTTGATAGAGGTTTATAAGATGATCAGGGGAATAGATAGAGTAGACAGTCAGAGACTTTTTCCCCGGGTGGAACAAACCATTACAAGGGGACATAAATTTAAGGTGAAAGGTGGAAGATATAGGAGGGATATCAGAGGTAGGTTCTTTACCCAGAGAGTAGTGGGGGCATGGAATGCACTGCCTGTGGAAGTAGTTGAGTCGGAAACATTAGGGACCTTCAAGCAGCTATTGGATGGTTCATGGATTACGGTAAAATGATATAGTGTAGATTTATTTGTTTTTAAGGGCAGCACGGTAGCATTGTGGAGCGTACAATTGCTTCACAGCTCCAGGGTCCCAGGTTCGATTCCGGCTTGGGTCACTGTCTGTGCGGAGTCTGCACGTCCTCCCCGTGTCTGCGTGGGTTTCCTCCGGGTGCTCCGGTTTCCTCCCACAGTCCAAAGATGTGCAGGGTAGGTGGATTGGCCATGATAAATTGCCCTTAGTGTCCAAAATTGCCCTTGGTGTTGGGTGGAGCTGTTGGGTTTGGGTGGGGTGCTCTTTCCAAGAGCTGGTGCAGACTCAGGGGGCCGAATGGCCTCCTTCTGCACTGTAAATTCAATGATAATCTATGATTAATCTAGGACAAAGGTTCGGCACAACATCGTGGGCCGAAGGGCCTGTTCTGTGCTGTATTTTCTATGTTCTATGTTCAACACCAAGGGTATATACAATGAGTCAATATATATATATTTATAATCTACTTTTAATAACTTGATTTTTGGAAAGAATCATATTTCCAAATACCAAATGAAGTGAAGGGTGCTCAGTGTGGAAGCAGGACAAGACCATTTTAAAGAAGTCAGCTAACAAACCTTTGCACAAAACCATTTGTTGCATTGCATAGTAACAATCACACTCCACAGCATTAATGATCAACCCTGCAAAACATGCAGCTTTAAAAAAACACATACTTCTAATTCAGGGACAGGGCATTCTCCAGTAGGGAATGATAGATTTTTTTCAATTTCCATTGTTCCGTGTTGGGCGGCTGTGGCTTCAGTTGCCAAGGTCCTAAGCTCTGGAATTTCCCCTTAAATCTCTCTGCCGATTTATCTCTTTCACAGAATTCAATAAGATTGGTCAAGCGTGACCGTCCCTTTTGAAATCCATGCAGTCTACTCGATTATATTTTCAGTTTCTCGATGTGCTTTTATTACATTTTCACAAATCCCATTATCTTTCCTACCACTGTTAAGCTAATTGGACTACAGCTCGCTGGACTTGTTCTCTTTCCCATTTTAGAACCAGGAATCAAATCAACGTCTGTTTGTTTTGAGTATTTTTACTCTTTAGACAATGGTGTGGTGTTGGAACGTTTCTGCTCCTTCCATGGTCAACAAGTCTTGGAGTGGGACCTGAATCTGGGGCCTCCTGGCTCAGAGGCAGGAGCACTAAACGAGCCACTCCGGCTCCCAAACCAGCTGCTCCCCAGCCTTCCTACATGGGACTATTCACAGTAACTGAACTGAAATGAAATCTTCATTGCAGAGTTAATGTAAGCCTACTTGTGACAATAAAGATTATTATTGTACCCTTTCCTAATTAACTTTTAAGGAAAGTTAACTCCTGCCTACCTTCTTTTAAATGATTTCCCTGATTCCATTCTCAGGTCCTTAAATAACTTCTTTCCAATTTATTACTTCAATCTTTCTCTTATATCTTTCCCAATCTCTGCCTTAAATCTCATTTGCGTTTTTACCTCAAGCACCAGGCTGCAAGCAGTAAATGTCAAACAATGCCAAAATTCCCCTTGTACTGGAACACAAGAGATAGCTGTTCATACATTACTGATTGTTGTATTAATCCTTCCTGAGGTTAGGCACCCTAGACAATTAACACATTCCCAGAACCACTAACAGGGCTATCATCATGAATAATGAATAACCAAAGTTACCTGGCAGCAGCTCCATAAAGCTTAGTGATGTCAGTAAAGACGCAAACAAAACTCATTCTACAATACGACAGTCTATGGAAAGGCAAATTTTAGCAATCACTCAAACAAACAATCTCAACTTAGTAACATTACATAGTTAAAAGACTCAGTAAATAAAAGCATTTGTGGAACTGTGCCATATGATCCAGGAAAGTTTATTTATTTTTTATTCTTTAATGGGATGTGCGTGTCCTAGGCTGGGGCAGCATTCACTGCGGTTTCCCAATTTCTCTTTGAATGGAGTGGCTTGCTAGGCCATATGAGTGTCAATCACAATACTGTGGGTCTGGAGTCACATGTAGGCCAGGCCAAGTTACTGCGATTAGCTTTATTAATTTATTAATTGAATTTAAATTCCACCAGTTGCCGTGGTGGGATTTGAACCCGAGTCCACAGAGCATCAGGCTGGGGCTGTGGATTACTCCTAAACCACCATCTCCCCCCAAAATTTTAAGTTTGATTGTTGGTGTGCAGTCTAAGTTACCCGACCTCAGTCAGCACAGCAGCGGGACTGTGATATTCTCTCAAGCTCATTGCTTATTGCCCTCAACCTCCACAGCAACTGCCTTAACAAAATCTCCTTGTTTAACTTTTGCAGCAAGTACCTCCAGCAAGTTGGCAATATTAACCTACATTAGCACAGTGGTTAGCACTGTTGCTTCACAGCGCCAGGGACCCGGGTTCGATTCCTGTTTGGGTCACTGTCTGGGTGGAGTCTGCACTTTCTCCCTGTGTCTGCGTGGGTTTCCTCTGGGTGCTCCGGTTTCCCCCCCACAAGTCCCGAAAGACGTTATTAGGTGAATTAGACATTCTGAATTCTCCCTCAGTGTACCTGAACAGGCGCCGGAATGTGGAGACTAGGGGCTTTCCACAGTACCTTCATTGTAGTGTTAATGTAAGCTTACTTGTGACATTAATAAAGATTATTATTATTACTGCCTGAACCAAAAAGCAAATCACAAATGAACCTCAAAAACATTATTCCAAAGACTTCTGCTTTCTAACATCACATTTACAACGATGATATTATTGGTGGTATAAGTGAATGTAATGAATATGGTTAAATACTGAAGCAGCACACTAGTTGCAAATTATTGAAGTTTCAAACATGATCGAGCTACTTAATCTGACAATCTCCTGTTGCTGGTGCATCATCTTATCCTTAAACTTTCCATGTGGACAAAAATAAAGTACTGGAGACCAACTCATTCATAATGGACAACATGCTTTTACTGTAAGTTTCAAGTTCCTGAGTTTAGATAGAAAGGAAACATTTTATTTCCAATACGTTTTCGAACTTTAATTTGCAAAGCTTGTTACTGAAATGGAAGTAATTATTTCATATCTAAAAGTCAACTCCCTGACAATTACTAAACTTCCTGTACTCTTCGTTATCCCCGACAGTAACAGGGCTCTGAACAGAAAGCTGAAAGTGACTGATAATCATGTGCCGCATTAGTTTGTTTGTTGTTTTTTAAAAATAAATTTAGAGTAACCATTTCATTTTTTCTAATTAAGGGGCAATTTAGTGTGGCCAATCCACCTACCCTGCACATCTTTGGGTTGTGGGGGCGAAACCCACGCAAACACGGGGAGAATGAGCAAACTCCAGTGACCCAGAGCCGGGATCGAACCTGGGACCTCGGCGCCGTGAGGCAGCAGTGCTAACCATTGCGCCACCGTACTGCCCCCTAGTTTATTGTGTTTATTCACCTGATAAAACAGCAGACAAAGGAGGGCAGGATGAACTTGTTAAACTTTCATCTGTTAATTTGGAAATTTGTAAGATCACGTGCCAGCTGAGATGATGTAGAATCTCTCCTTTCCATAGTAATTAGAAATAGAAACTTTCTGATTGAAATGCTATTGATCTGCCTGCCCTACAGAGTAACTTCAATGGTATCTTATTTGTGTCCTCATTTGCGAAGACAGAACCAAAGTATGTGTTTAGTTGCTCAGCCATTTCTTTGTCCCCTATAATACCTCCTCCTGTTCCTGACACTGACATTTGTCTTCAGCAATCTTTTCCGCTTCACATGCCTATAGAAACATTTACAGTCAATTTTTATATTCCCTACAAGCTTACTTTTGTACTCTATTTTTCCCTTCTTTTTTTTTTAAATTTAGAGTACCCACCTCATTTTTTTTTACAATTAAGGGGTAATTTATCGTGGCCAATCCACCTACCCTGCACATCTTTGGGTTGTGGGGGCGAAACCCACGCAGACACGGGGAGAATGTGCAAACTCCACACGGACAGTGACCCAGAGCCGGGATCGAACCTGGGACCTCGGCGCCATGAGGCAGCAGGGCTAACCCACTGCGCCACATTGCTGCCCTTATTTTCCCCTTCTTAACCAATCGCATGGTCCTATTTTGCTGAATTCTAAACAGATCTCATTCCTCAGACCTGTTGTTTTTCTTGGACAATTTGCATGCTTCTTCCTTGAATTGAATACTATCCCTAATTTCCCTTGTAAGCCATGGATTGACCACATTTCCCACTTTACTTTTGTGCCAGACAGGAATAAATAATTGTTGCAGTTCCTCCATCCGCTCTTTGAATGCTTGTCATTGCCTATCCACAGTCATCCCTTTCAGTAGCATTCCCCAATCGATCATAGCCAACTCACGCCTCATTTTATTGCAGTTTCCTTTGTGAAGATTCAGGACCCCAGTCTCAGAATCAACTACTTCACTCTCAATATTTAAAAAAACTTTTTTTTAAAGAGTATCCAATTCATTTTTTCCAATTAAGGGGCAATTTAGCATGGCCAATCCACCTATCCTGCACATCTTTTGGGTTGTGGGGGCAAGACCCATGCAAACACGGAGAGAATGTGCAAACTTCACACAGTGCCCCAGAGTCAGGATCGAACCTGGGACCTCAGCGCCGAGAGGCAACCGTGCTAACCACTTGCGCCACCGTGCTGCCCTTCACTCTCTATTTTGATGAAATATTCTATCATGTTATGGTCGCTCATCCCCAAAGGGTTGCACACAACTAGATTGCCAATGATTCTGTTCTCATTACACAGTACCCAGTCTAGGATGGCCTGTTGTCTAGTTGGTTTCTCAACATATTGATTCCCAATCTATATGCAGATTAAAATCACCCATAATTACAGTTGTTCCTTTATCACATGCATCTCTAATTTCTTGTTTAATGCCATTCCCAACAATATCACTGCAGTTTGAATATCTATATGACACCCACTAACATTTTTTGCCAATTTGAATTAGATAAGGTCACTGTAATGCAAGTGTCACACAAGTGGAACAGTGAGAATCACAAGGATAATTGTATTCTCAACTCCCTCAACTAAAAAAAGTTCTCCAGGACTCTGCCCCTGTACCAGTTTGGCACTTTTCAGCTGCTTTGCCTATTTTATAATTTACAAATATAGTTCAAATACTCCAACTGCATTGGTTTAAGTCTAATAGTTTTTTTTACAAAATGTTCAGAATTTAGGAACACAAGCGGGACTAGATAGTGAACCTTCGGGTGAAATATTGTCCTGGTACAAGTAGATTCCTGATCTGGGTAGATAGGGTTTGAAGCTGCATACAATTGGAATGGCCAGTGTGATTCACTAAATTGGACCAAAGTAATCTGCTTCATCTCTACGTACAGCTTGATTGGGTTACCTCAATCATGTCCAAATATTACAAATGTTCCCACTGTGATATACCATGCTTCATTTACAATATAAAACCATGTGGAACATTGTTTTAAATTGGTGCTTTACAAGTTTTTCTTATGGTGCAGAAGCATATTTTGTAGAGAGCGCCTATTGTTGCATTATTTATTCTGGTGAACACTAACTTATTACTGCAATGTGCACGGACGGCACAGTAGCTAGCACCATTGTTTCACAATGCCAGGGACCCGGGTTCAATTCCCGGCTTGGGTGACTGTGCGGAGTCTGCACGTTCTCCCCATTTCTGAGTGGGTTTCCTCCGGGTGCTCCAGTTTCTTCCCACAAGTCACGAAAGACGTGCTGTTTGGTAATTTGGACATTCTGAATTCTCCCCCAGTGTATCCAACAGGCGCCGGAATGAGGCAACTGTGGATTTTCACAGTAACTTCATTGCAGTGTTAATGTAAGCCTACTTGTGACACTAATGAAGATGATTATTAAGCCTGTACATTTACCTTCAAGGAATGGGAAGGTCTGGCGTCATACAGCAAAGGTCCCTTCACCAAATGCAAATCGTGTGTTGCAATAGTTGCTAATGTTCTCTTCTGACAGTCATCATCGTGCAACTTGGTCTGGGGAAAGAGAATAAATCACAGCTTCTGTTAAACAAGCTGTAGAACAGAGGTTTGATATAGTCACAGAGAAGGGAAGGAAAGAGTGCAGAGCTGATGTACCTGGGGGCAAACTTCCCTAAGATGAGCATTTCCCCCAAAAACCTGAAATTATTGAAAAGAAAATCAGAGATAAAATGATGTTAACTCTTCTCCCGATACACGACACGGAGCTTGAGGAAACTGTTTTTGGACAGTTTTTCTCACCCAAGGTGGATCACATCATGAACACCAACACTTCCTGTTGCTGCGGCAAAGCAAGAATTTTGATCAATTAACACTCAAATCACAATTCATTCTATGCATCAATGCATTCTATGCTCGGTTCGAGCAGGAAACCAACAATCCGCTGTCGAGTGCCCCAGCAGCCCATAACTCACCCATACCCACCATCACAGCTTCCGAAGTCAGATTGGCCTTCCTGAAAGTTAACCCTCGGAAGGCGACGGGCCCAGACTGGATCCCAGTCGTGCACTCAGAGCCTGCTCAGGCCAGCTGGCAGATGTGTTCGCGGACATCTTTAACCTGTCCCTACTCCACTCCGAGGTCCCCACCTGCTTCAAGAAGACCACCATCATACACGCGGTGCCAAAGAAGAACCAGGCAACGTGCCTCAATGACTACCGTCCGATGGCCCTGACTTCAGTCGTAATGAAGTGCTTCGAGAAGTTGGTCATGAAGTGCTTCTACTCCATACTCGCAGAACGCCTTGGTACATGGCAATTCGCATCCCGCCGCAACCGGTCCACAGCAGACACCATTTCCCTGGCCCTACACTCATCCCTAGAGCATCACGACAACAAGGACTCCTACATCAGACTCCTTTTTATTGACTACAGCTCCGCCTTCAACACCATAATCCAAGCCAAGCTCATATCAAAGCTCCAGAACTGAGGACTTGGCTCCTCACTCCGCAACTGGATCCTCGACTTTCTGACCCACAGACCACAATCAGTAAGAATAAACAACACCTCCTCCACAATAGTCCTCAATACCGGGGCACCTCAAGGCTGCGTACTTAGCCCCCTACTCTACATCCCTGCACACACACGACTGCGTGGCAAAATTTGGTTCCAACTCCATCTACAAGTTTGCTGACGATATGACCTTAGTGGGCAGGATCTCGAATAACGACGGGTCAGAATACAGGAGGGAGATAGAGAACCTAGTGGAGTGGTGCAGCGACAACAATCTCTCCCTCAATGCCAGCAAAACTAAAGAGCTGGTCATTGACTTCAGGAAGCAAAGTACTGTACACACCCCTGTCAGCATTAACGGGGCCGTGGTGGAGATGGTTAGCAGTTTCAAATTCCTAGGGGTGCACATCACCAAAAATCTGTCCTGGTCTACCCACGTCGACGCTACCACCAAGAAAGCGCCTATACTTCCTCAGGAAACTAAGGAAATTTGGCATGTCCACATTAACTCTTACCAACTTTTACAGATGCACCATAGAAAGCATCCTATCTGGCTGCATCACAGCCTGGTATGGCAACTGCTCGGCCCAGGACCGCAAGAAACTTCAGAGAGTCGTGAACACCGCCCAGTCCATCACACAAACCTGGCCCCCATCCATGGACTCCATCTACACCTCCCGCTGCCAGGGGAAAGCAGGCAGCATAATCAAAGACACCTCCCACCCGGCTTACTCACTCTACCAACTTCTTCCATCGGGCAGGAGATACAGAAGTTTGAGAACACGCACAACAGACTCAAAAACAGCTTCTTCCCCGCTGTTACCTAAACGACCCTCTTACTGACCTCATTAACACTACACCCCTGTATGCTTCACCCGGTGCTAGTGTTATGTAGTTACATTGTGTACCTTGTGTTACCCTATTCTGTATTTTCTTTTATTTCCTTTTGATCTGTTGAGCTTCTTGCAGTAAAATACTTTTCACTGTACCTCAGTACATGTGACAATAAACAAATCCAATCCAATTCAGAATTTGTCACAACAGGAAGGCATATCTCGCACTTTAAATTTGGACAATGCAATAACCTGTGCAAGAGAACATAGTTTTGTTCTTGAAATTAAATTTTGTTTTTATATCTAAATTTAGAGTACCCAATTCATTTTTCCAATTAAGGGGCAATTTAGCGTGGCCAATACACCTATCCTGCACATCTTTGGGTTGTGGGGGCGAAACCCACGCAAACACGGGGAGAATGTGCAAACTCCACACGGACAGTGACGCAGAGCCGGGATCGAACCTGTGACCTCAGCGCCATGAGGCTGCAGTGCTAGCCACTGCGCCACCGTGCTGCCCCGTTTTTGAAATTAAACTGATAAAAGGTGAATTTAAAATAATTACCTGAGCCACAAGAAATCGTTTCAATGCATTTCCCGGTCTCAGGTTCATGCCTTCGACAATGCAACACACAATATAAGGCCTCACATCCTTGATGTTGGGAGTGACTTTCACCAGCACAGAGGAGGGACTTTCAGAGACATGCAGCACTCGCACCACCAATTTGTTCAACTCCTCCATCTCATCCGATTCCTCATCATCGTCTTTCTTCAGAACCTTCTTTTTCTTCCTTGCTTTCTCCCTGTTCTCAACTTTCTCCGCGCTGTCCGTTTTCCCTTTCCCCTTGCCACGACCCCCCGACTTCAGGTAGTCCAAGATGGATTTGGTCTGGCAACCGTTCACCATCTTCTCCAGCCGTTTATCTTTTAAACAATTTCCCTTGAAGTTTATTTCTTTCAGCTTGGGACAGTCAGCAAGCTCATAAGGAATCTCCGAGAGCTGATTGTCGGATAGATCCAGAGTCTGGAACCAAAATGGAGAGAGAGAGGAATATTAGTGATTCTTGCACGATGAAAACATCTAGATGCCTGGTCGACACGATAGACCATTCATCCCCAGTGTAGCTGGTCACAAGTTGCATTTCTGTGGCAATGGCCATATGGAAAGATAAGTGAAAGTGCTTTGCAGGGCAGTGAATAGATTGATGAAATCAAAATGGGAGCTTTCAGGGCATGGCCAAGGAAAATGTGGAAAGCAACTATTGAAGACAGGAAGCTGATATTGGGGAAGAGGGTTCAGAGGGTAGTGGGAACGCAGCTGAAGCAGCAGTTTTGATCAATGAATGGAGAGAAGAGGAGGAGTAGGTTATTATTAGAGGATTATGGAAGGTGGGAGCAGTGGTGAATTATTGTTGGTGACGCAGGAGGGGTTTGAAGGTGAGGGTGTGGATCTTAATAGTAATTCAATGGTGCACAGAAAGCCAAGAGAGCTTGGTGAGGTTGTCAGGTGTAAACCGCGATGTAGGTGAGGACACCCCATCTGTTATACGAATCCAAGCTTTGGTCGTATAAAACTGGGAAGGAGTGCGAGTTAAAACATTGGAGAGATCACAGTTCTCACACCTTAGCACAGGGCTAAATCGCTGGCTTTGAAAGCAGACCAAGGCAGGCCAGCAGCACGGTTCAATTCCCGTAACAGCCTCCCCAAACAGGCGCCGGAATGTGGCGACTAGGGGCTTTTCACAGTAACTTCATTTGAAGCCTACTTGTGACAATAAGCGATTTTCATTTCATTTCCTTCCCCTCTAGACCTTGGAGCACCTTGCCATGAGGACATTTTGAGATAGACACATTTAGTTTATAATCTACGATTTATAAATGAGTTTTAGGTGTTTTGTCAGCGATCACTCCAGGATGTGGATGCACCAAACAGGTCAGTTCAAGCTCGCGCACACAGTTACTGGTGTGGCTGACACTTGCCCTCGGGGTCCGACATTCGCCCTCGGGGCCCCTCAGGGGGCTTATCCTCACCCTCACTGGGGTGGCCCTCACCTTCAGGTTCCTTATTCCCCTTCAGAGCCCCTCATCCCCTTCAGGGTCCCGCACTCCCCTCAGGGGGCTGACCCTCACCCACCCTCAGGGGGCTGACCCTCACCCACCCTCAGGGGGCTGACCCTCACCCACCCTCAGGGGGCTGACCCTCACCCACCCTCAGGGGGCTGACCCTCACCCACCCTCAGGGGGCTGACCCTCACCCACCCTCAGGGGGCTGACCCTCACACTCAGGCCCCTCAGGGGCTGATCCTCACCCTCCTCAGGCCCCACTCTCCCCCCTCAGGGCCCCTCCGTCTCCTCCCTCAGGGCCCCCTCCGTCTCCCCCCTCAGGGCCCCCTCCGTCTCCCCCCTCAGAGGGCTGCCCCTCACCCTCAGGCCCCTCACTCACCCTCAGGGGGCTGACCCTCGCCCTCAGGCCCCTCACTCACCCTCAGGGCCCCTCACTCACCCTCAGGGGGCTGACCCTCACCCTCAGGGGGCTGACCCTCACCCTCAGGGCCCGACACTCGCCCTCAGGGCCCGACACTCGCCCTCAGGGCCCGACACTCGCCCTCAGGGCCCGACACTCGCCCTCAGGGCCCGACACTCGCCCTCAGGGCCCGACACTCGCCCTCAGGGCCCGACACTCGCCCTCAGGGCCCCTCACTCGCCCTCAGGGCCCCTCTCCCCCCTCAGGGCCCCTCTCCCCCCTCAGGGCCCCTCACTCACCCTCAGGGCCCCTCAGGCCCCTCACTCACCCTCAGGGCCGGCAGCTGGCTGACGGTGGCGGGGAGCTGGCTGATGAGGTTGGCGGCCGCGGTGATGGTGCTGAGGAGCGGCAGGCCGGGCTGGAAGAGGTCCGGGGGCAGCGCGCTCAGGCGGTTGGCGGACACGTTGAGGTGGGTGAGGGCGGCCAGGCGGCCGAGCTGGGCGGGCAGGGCGGCCAGGAGGTTGTGGCTGAGATTGAGGCCGCTGAGCTGCTGCAGGAGGCCGAGGCTGGGCGGCAGGGCGGTCAGCCGGTTGGCGGACAGGTCGAGGCTGCGGAGCCGCTGCAGGCGGCCCAGCTCGGCGGGCAGGGCGGCCAGGCGGTTGTGGCGGAGCACCAGGCTGCGGAGCTGGGCCAGGCCGCACAGCTCGGGCGGGAGGGCGGCCAGGCCGGCGCCCAGCTCCAGGTGCTGCAGCAGCGGCAGCGCGAACAGCCCCGGGTCCAGGCCGCCCGCCCGCACCCGCTCCTCCAGCGGCCCGCCCCGCAGCACCAGCTCCCGCCGGCCCTCCGACAGGGCCTGCCGCACCTCCGGCCACGAACCGGGCACCGCGGCCACCGCCAGCCCGAGGCCCGGCTCCCTCCCCCCGGGCCCGCGCTCCGCCATCCCCGTCACTGCCGCCGCCATCACCGGATGTGGCCCCGCCCCCCCCGGTGGGCCCCGCCCCCCCCGGTGGGCCCCGCCCCCCCCAAGGTGGGCCCCGCGCCCCCCCCCCCCGGGTGGACCCGCCCCGCCCCCCCGGGTGGACCCGCCCCCCCCCGGGTGGACCCGCCCCCCCCCCGGGTGGACCCCCCCCCCCCCCGGGTGGACCCCCCCTCCCGGGTGGACCCGCCCCCCCCGGGTGGACCCGCCCCCCTCCCGGCCCCCCCCCCCCCCCCCGATGGGCCCGCCCCCCCATCTACATACTAATAAGCAATCCCCGGGAACAATCGCAACATTTGGGACAAACAAGGCTAAGCCAGACTCCTCGGCGCCAGCAGGAGCCAACACAAAAGAGGTTAACAGACACCTAAAGACCACCCATCGATCAGGGAACCGCTCCAGTATTGGAAAAATCGAACCAAGCGATTGGAACAAAGTCCAATCACTTGGGACCTGGTACGAGGTCCGCCCCGAAAGGCGGGAAGCCCCTGTGGACTATAAAGTTAAGCCCCCAAGTTCAAATCGTCCTTCTTGACCGGGTCACTCAGCAACGCGAAGCAACCCTTGACAGTGACCTGTCCAGCTGCCTCCAAGAACATAAGTTTCAAGTCAACGCTCGCTACGAGATAGGCGCTCCTCGCTACCAGTCCATACCAGCTTTGAATCCCGCAGACTCAGAACCCAAACGAAAGGCCATTTGTTCCCCTGACCTGGTGGGCCAGACCGAAGCTAAGTATTGGCCGGTTAGTGATAGAAATAGCTTAGAAAGTAGAGTTTATGCATGAGTAGCGATTTACTGTATATAATAAATGTGCTTTGATTTGAATCTTACTAATTGGTGTATTGAGTTATTGAACATTACTTGAACTTGAACCTCGTGGCGGTATCATAAAGATACCTGGCGACTCGAGAGCAAAGGTTATAAAATAGAGCCAATTGAACCAACCAAAAGTTAGCAACACTGGACATAGCCTTCCTATACCTGGACACACCTGTACACAAATAGACACACCTGGACACAGCCAGACACCTGGGCATTGGACACACTTAGACATACCTAGACTGCTGGGAAAACTGTCCCGTTTTGCCATACACCGTTGTCATTTAAATTCTCTTGCCCTTCACCCTCTTATGGAGCTTTTTGTCCTACCCTCCCAACCATAACCCCTCTCCCACCACTTCCCGATTTCTCTGTTTGCTTCTAAACTGTTAAATCTCCTGCTACTTCCTGTTGTGATGTAAACATTAATTCTGTTTTACTCTCTGGACCGCTGTAGATTTCACATTTCCAGCATCTTCAGTATTTGACGTTTGTCTACGTGGTCATGTATTCGCTTTCAGTGGCTGAGAAAGAGTCCCTTTCTGACAGGAGATACGGTGAGATAATCAAATGAGGAATTAAGGTTAAGAATTAAACTATATCCAGTTATTAGTATTTGAATTCTGGCCCAGAACAGATGGGCTGGATTTGTCTTTCCTCGTCCAGACAATCCCAGTGTTCATTGAGATAATGGTTTTCAATAATCCATTGGCTATGAAGTGCTTTGGAATTGAAGCCAGAGTTATATAGGTGAACGTACAAGATCTCACAGCAGCTGAGGTGTTTTTGTTGGTTTTTATTGATGGAGGGTCACTGGCCAGGACCCTTTGAATGTTGCCACGGGATCATCCTCAAATCCACCGAACAATTGAATAAGGTTTCAGTTGCAGGGTCTCTAGTCAAGATCTTTCAGTCTTCCCAAGACTCAGGGGAGGTGCCAGAGGGCTGGAGAATTGTAGACATTCACCCATAAGGATGTTGGATAGAGTAGACCGCTCGTAATTGGTTCTATTAATTTTAAAATAATTATGGAAAGGGACAAAACTGGCCCGCAGGTGCAAGTTCTAAATTGGGGCACGGTGAAGTTTGATGGAATTAGACAGAAGTTTGCAAGGATTGATTGGAGTAGCTTGTTTGAGGGCAAAGGGACCTCTGAAAAGTGGGAGGTCTTTAAAAGTGCAATAGCCTGAGTTCAGGGTCTATATGTTCCTGTTATGGTGAAGGGCAAGGCTGGCAGGAGTAGGGAACCCTGGATGACAAAACATATTGAGGTCTGGCCAGGAAAAAGGAGGCATGGCCCAGGTACCAGCAGCTGGAAGTATACAGGGGATACAGGAGTATACTCAAGAAGGAAATTGGGAGGGCAAAAAGGGGGCATGAGGTAGCTTTGACCGAGAGGATTAAGGTGAACCCAAAGGGATTCTTTAGGTATATTAAAGGAAAAAGAATAACTGGAGAGATAATAGGACCCATCAAGGACAAAAGTGGACACGTGTGTGGAACCGCAGGAGATGGGCGAGGTTCTCGATGAATATTTCTCCTCTGTGTTTACCGTGGAGAAAGACATGGAGACTTGGGAACCTGAAGCTTAGTGGCGATATATTGGGGACAGTTCGCATTACAGTAGAGGAGGCGATGGACGTATTAAATGTTTGAAGGTGGATAAATCTCCTGGCCCTGACCAGGTACATCCAAGAACACTGCGTGAGGCTACAGAAGAAATTGTGTGAGCCCTGGTTGAGATATTTGCATCATCGTTAGCCACAGGTGAGGTATCAGAAGACAGGGGGGGGGGGGGGGGGGGCAGGGGGTAGCAAATGCTGCACCCTTATTTAAGAGGGGCTGCAAAGAAAAACCTGGGAATTATAGACCTGTAAGCCTAACATCTGTGGTGGGTAAGGTACTAAAGAGGATTCTGAGGGATAAGATGTACAGACATTTGGAAAGACAGGGTTTGATTAGGAGAAGTCAGCACGGCTTTGTGCATGGGAGATCATGCCGTACAAATTTGTTAAGTTCTTTGATGAAGTGACCAGGAAAGGTTATGAGGGCAGGGTGGTACTCATAGTCTAGATGGACTTCGGTAAGGCCTTTGATAAAGTTCCACATGGTAGGCTGCTCTGGAAGGTTAGATCACATGGAATCCAGGGAGAGCTGGCAAATTGGATATACAATTGGCTTGATGGTAGGAAGCAGAGGGTAATGGTGGAAGGATGCTTGTCGGACTGGAGGCCTGTGACTAGTGGTGTGCCTCAGGGGGTCAGTGCTGGGCCCATTGCTGTTTGTTATCTATATCAACGATTTGGATGAGAATGTACAAGGCATGATCAGTAAGTTTGCAGATGACACTAAAATAGGTGATATTGTAGACAGTGAGGAAGGTTATCAAAAGTTGCAGCAAGATCTTGATCAGTTGGGGAAGTGGGCCGAGAAGTGGCAAATGCAGTTCAATGCAGATAAGTGTGAGGTGTTGCATTTTGGAAAGTTAAATCAAGGTCGGACTTTCACGGTGAATGGTAGGACCTCAGAGTATCATGGAACAGAGGGACCTTGGAGTTCAGGTGCACAGTTCTCTAAAGGTGGAGTCACAGGTAGATAGGGCAGTGAAGAAAGCTTTTGGCATGCTGGCCTTCATCAGTCAGGGCATTGAGTCTGGAAGTTGGGAAGTTATGCTGCAGTTGTACAGGACATTGGTGAGGCCGCACCTGGAGTATTGTGGTCAGTTTTGGTCGCCTTGCTGTAGGAAAGATGTTATTAAACTGGAGAGAGGCAGAAGAGATTTACAAGGATGTTGCCAGGACTCAAGGGACTGAGTTACAGGGAGAGATTGGACAGGCTGGGACTTTTTTCTTTGGAGTGTAGGAGTCTGAGGGGTGATCTTATAGAGGCATCTAAGATCATGGGCAAAATTCTCCGTAATCGGCGCGATGTCCGCCGACAGGCGCCAAAAACGGTGCAAATCAGTCGGGCATCGCGCCGCCCCAAAGGTGCGGAATCCTCCGCATCTTGAGGGGCCGAGCCCTAACCTTGAGGGGCTAGGCCCGCGCCGGACTGATTTCCACCCCGCCAGGTGGCGCGAAAGGCCTTTGGTGCCCCGCCAGCTGGGGCGAAACTGACTTTGCCAGGCGGCGCATGCGCGGGAGCGTTAGCGGCCACTCACGGCATCCCCGCGCATGCGCAGTGGAAGGGGTCTCTTCCGTCTCCGCCATGGTGGAGAACGTGGCGAAGGCAGAAGGAAAAGAGTGCCCCCACGGCACAGGCCCGCCCGCGGATCGGTGGGCCCCGATCGCGGGCCTGGCCACCGTGGGGGCACCCCCGGCGCCAGATCGCAGACCCCGTAGCCCGCCCGCACCGCCTTGTCCCGCCGGTAAGAGAGGTGGTTTAATCCACGCCGGCGGGACAGGCATTCCAGCAGCGGGACTTCGGTATATCCGGGCCGGAGAATCGCCGGGGGGGGGGCGCGGCCCGATTCCCGCCCCCGCCGAATATCCGGTGCCGGAGAATTCGGCAACCGGCGGGGGCGGGATTCACGCCAGCCCCCGGCAATTCTTCGATCCGGCGGGGGGTTGGAGAATCTCGCCCCATGAGAGGCACAGATAGGGTGAATGCACTCAATCTTTTTCCCAGGGTTGGGGAATCAAGAACTCGAGGGCAGAGGTTTAAGTTAAGAGGGGAAAGAATTAATGGGAACCTGAAGAGCAACTTTTTTACACAGAGGGTGGGACGTATGTGGAATGAGCTGCCGGAGGAAGTGGTTGAGGCACGGACACTGACAGCATTTAAAGGGCATTTGGGCAGATACAAGGATTGGATAGGAAAGGATTAGAGGGACAAGGGCCAAATGCAGGCAAATGGGGTTAGCTTAGATGGGCTTTTTGGTTGGCATGGACCAGTTTGGGCCGAAGGTCCTGTCTCCGTGCCACAGATTCTATGAGTCAATGAAAAGGATCGAGAACAGGAGGACACAGATTTAAAGTGTTTTTTTTAAAAAAGCAAATGTGATGTGAGAGGGGTTTGGGGTCTGGAATGTGCTGTCTGGCAGTGTGGTGGAGGCAGGTTCAATTGAGGCCATTCAAGAGGGCGTTAGATAATTATTCAAATAGAAAGAATGGGGAGGGGGAAAATGCAGGGTAATGGCACTGAGTCACGATGCTTGTTTGGAGGGCTGGTGCAGTCACGATGGGCCGAATGGGCTCCCTCTGCGCCGTAACAATTCAGAGATTCTGATTTTGTGCTTCAGTGGAATGTTTCACCTAAAAGAAATATATTTCATGCAAAAACAGAGGCTTTTATTTTTGTGTGACAGCTCCCTGGTCACAGACACAATAAACACCAAGAAGTTAACATTTTCCAAACTTCTGGACAGTTTAAATTGTCTGCCCCACATTTTTACCCAAGGGTTAGTCAGAGGTGGAAAGTGATGGCCAATTTGGAGAAAAGCTTAAACTATTAATACTCCTTGTAAATGGTCTTATTAAGTGCTCCCTCTCCTTGAGTTCTCTGCTCAAAGGAGATCCTTGGTGATTGTTCTCCAAACCTGGGCAAAGTTAACTATGGGTGGGGTGAGGAGGCAGGCCTGACTTCACCTCAGCTGGACTCATGCTATTGGGAGTTAACCTGATCCACGCACTCGCTGTCCAGCCGACTGAGCTAACTGGCTCTCTCTCTTCCCCCCCCCCCCCCCCACCCCATCACTAACAATTACAGCAGTGATATAGTGACATTTTACTCTTTCACTAGGTGTCAGCAGAGAGATGAAAACCATAGCTCAGTTTCAGTGAGAATCCATTAATAATGTGAGTCTGCATCACCGTGAGCAATAGTGTTATTGAAGTTTTCTTTGTTTTCTTTGTAAACTTTGGTAGGTTATCGCTCGAGGTAATGCAACACTCGAAGGAGAAAAGGCTGACATTCTAATAAACCCAGCCCTGGAACCTGGGTGTATATATGCACACATCAGTGAAGGTTGCAGGGCAAATTTGAGAGCACGATTCAGAAGGGATCCTGAGCTTTTTAAATAGAGGTGTATGAATAAATAAGGCAAGGAGATTACGGTGAACTTGTATAAGACATTGGTCCAGCCTCATTGGAGTACTGTGTCCAGTTCTGCGTGCCACATCTTAGGAAAGATGTGAAGGCTTTCGAGAGAGTGCAGAAAAGATTCACGAGAATGGTTCCAGGGATGAGAAACTCCAATAACGCAGATAGATTGGAGAAACTGAGCAGTTTTACTTGAAGTAGAGAAGGTTGAGAGATTTGGTAGAGATATTCAAAATCATTTGGGGTCCGGACTGAGATCGGGAGAAAATTTTCCAATGGTGGTCGCTGATTCGAGGTGATTGGCAAACGGGCGACATGATGAAAACCTCTCTTTGCTGCGAGTGATTAAGTTCTGGAATGTTCTGCCCGAGGGCAGGTTCAACTTAGGCTTTCAAAAGAGAATTGGATCATTATGGGGTGGCAGGGCGGCACAGTGGTTAGCACTGCTGCCTCACAGAGCCAGGGACCCGGGTTCAATCGGGTGACTGTGGGGAGTCTGCACGCTCTCCCCGTGTCTGCCTGAGTTTCCTCCGGGTGCTCCGGTTTCCTCCCACAGTCCAAAGACAAGCAGGTTAGGTGGATTGGCCGCGCTAAATTTCCCATTAGTGTCCCAAAAATGTGTGCAGTTTGGTTAAGGGGTTATTGGGATAGGGAGGGGAGTAACTCGATGGGCTGAATAGTCTCCTTCTGCACTGGGGATTCTATGATCTGAAAATAAAAGATTTGTGGGGCTGGGGGGGACAAGGTGGGAGAGTACCACTGGGTGAGTTACTCTTGCAGTGAGCTGGCCAAAGATGGGCCAAGTGGTCTCCTTTAATGCTCTAGCATTCTGAAGATCAACAGCAGTGGCCTCAATTACTTACGGCAGCCTCATTAGAGCAAGACAAATATTTTCTATATTTTGGGGCCAGTGACTAAAAATGTGATTGTGTCAAATTTTGAAATAAGTCTTCAAACACTGATTTGTGTGGCATTTTCGCACTAATGGCTGCTTCCTCAATCCATCTGTCTGGCTGACATCTCAAAGGAGACCTGACTGGCAATGCCATTGAGCTGCATGGTAATTGGCACTTGGTAGTAGAAAGTGTAGACATTACACTGACTACTGAATGGACTCGGCTCAGCTAACCATGACCAGGTTCCTGTGTATTGCAGCACAGAGATGTTAGTTATTGTTACTGGAAACCTGAACGTATTAACCTCTCCTGTGTGCTTTGCCCTCAGAACGCTCTGTACTCCTGCTTCGGAGTATATGTTTTGGATTAAAGATCTCTCTGCATCCTCGCCAATTAACTCATCTACTGCTAAACAGACTAAATAGTCGTTTAGTTCAGTGTAGAATATTGCTGACATTGAACGATTGCTACATGTTTAACTCTTGTCAGTTTGATTCCCAATGGTAGCGCTGTTGCCTCGGAGGTGAAAAGTTCCAGTTTTGAGTAGCATCCATTTGTGGAACTTTAGTTCAAATCCAGTCCAAGAATGATAAGGATATCCTTGGGTTGCTGCCAGTAATAATAATAATCTTTATTAGTGTCACAGGTAGACTTACATTAACACCGCAATGAAGTTACTGTTAAAACCCTCTTAGTCGCCACATTCCGATGCCTGTTCAGGTACAGAGAGGGAGAATTCAGAATGTCCAATTCACCTCACAGCACGTCTTTCGGAACTTGTGGGAGGAAACCCAAGCAGGCACGGGGAGAACGTGCAGACTCCGTACAGACAGTGACCCGAGCCGGGAATCGAACCTGGGTCCCTGACGCTGTGAAGCAACAGTGCTAACTACTGTGCTACCGTGCCGCCCGTCTGTAAGGATGGGCCGTGAAATAAAATGTTCAGCAAGACTTCACAAGTAGCAATGTGGCAGGTGCCAGATAATCTGTTTTTAGTCATCTTAGTTGCGGGATTGAGATTGACCTCGACACCAGGAGCACTCCTGTGTTGTTCTTCGAGGTGGGATTGTCAAAATCTTCCTCAGCAGGGAGAAGGGGGTCTGTAATGCCCCATCTGAAAGCTGGAGCTCCAATAGCACGGCACACCTTTTGTGCTATCAGCGTCAGAAGTAGATGACCTGCTCAGACATGTAGCTATTTGGGCCCCTTCTTCCAAACAGTTTTTATTCAACTGACGTTCAGGTTAACTACAGAAACATTTCTGATGTCTTCACTATGCGTAGTCTATGCTGCCCATCCTATTCATAGGCTGAACAGATGGCTGATCGCTGGGAGACTGGTGTTCCTGTCTCAACTGAGAAATAATAGGCTCATTAGATAAAGGTCTGAACCAGAATTACTGTTGAGCTCCCGATTGGTGCTTACCTACATTTGTTTCCCAGAAGGGAAAAAAAACAGTTCGGACTATTACTAGACCAGTTCAGGCCTGAGCTGGTGGGGACTGGTTTTCAACAGGTCTCAGCTGGATTTTACTGGTACCTGTAAGCACCTGTACGTCTTGGCTAACCTGAGTGGATGGTGCCCTCTCTGCTTAGGTCATGGTCTCAAACTGGACTTCTGTCACTTATTTTAATACCTTTAATCTTCAGGTCCAGGGTTACCCTTGCGGCCACCTGATGAATTTCCCTGGCGTTGCACATAACCTTGCCAACCAGATGCAGGAATTTCCCGGTTCTCTCTCCCCCCCGCCCCCCCCCCCCCCCTCCCCCATACCCATGCAAACAAATCAGAGTCTCCCTTTGGCCACCCCGACAGTATAGCAATTGGCCACGAGCTCCAGCTGTCTCTTCCCAACTCCCCCTCCTTCAGTCTTCTCCCCTCCCCAGTCTGCATCCTCGCCAATCCCCCAACCCTCAACGTTTGTCTCTCCTGATGATTGGTGGGCTCTCTGAATGAAGTTCCATCTTACGGTCATGTTAATTGCCTCAGTTTTTAAAAAGCGCATTTCAAAAAAGGAAAATTGCAAAAATTACAAACGGCAATTTCAGTGGAGATTTGCACATGTGGAAATATATTCCTCATATTTATATTTGTGCCGTATGATCTTAGACTTTCATGCTGATGGCAAGATCTGGTTAGGGACTTAGAGCATTTTGTTTAACGTTGATAATGTTTGAGATTCATGCCACTTACTCCGTGAATAAAACCACAAGATTCCACGGATTTTGACCAAACAAAAATAAACTTTACTACACAAGTTCAGAAAGATAAAAAATTTACAATATCTGTCTTACATTCAGTATGAGATACTTTTTAAAGAAATTTAAAGTACCCAATTATTTTATATTTGAACGTAGCACAAGATTAGCCACGATCATATTGAATCATGGAGCAGGCTTGATAGGCCATGCGGCCTATTGCGATTTTTGGGTTCCTGCGATTCCTTAAAGGAGCTGGCCAGATTGGAGTGCTCCCTGTGGGCTTGTCACAGGCACATATATACCGCATAGATAACTCTGCCAGAAACGAGAATCTGAGAATTGGGACCCATCCACCATTTTTAAAGACTTGCCACCTCCATCTGACATGGGTCGAGCATCGGAGCGTTGGGCCGATGGTCAGAATTTCACACTCTTGCAAGGTGGGAATGAGAGTGCGCGTCATTGAAGGGACGGGATTCCCTCGGGTTCTTGCCCACCCTGACCACAGAAAGATGTCACGTGGGACTTCGAGAGGGGTGGAAAGTCCCACCTGCAGCCACTTAGCCCTCCTCGAGTGTGAAATGCCTGCGGGGCACTGAGTCAACGGGGTTGTGTTCCTCGCCGACTCTTCAGATGGTGAGAAGTGAGACCCGGCCATTCGAAAAACATAGGCCCATGTATTAAAGAAGTACAGCATAATTAGAGGGAAGTTTCCAGAGTCAATAGATAAATTAGGAGCAGTCTGAAGTGCACTAAAACAAAAACAAATATGGTTTCAGAATTGGATTAGGAAAGGGATGGAGTACAAATTTATAGATTTGCTGTTTCTGATGAAAGGACAGAGATTGACCTATTGCATCCTATTAACGGGCCGGGCACCTGATTTCTCCAAGCCCAAGCGAACCTCCCGGCCTCTGGGTTGGGATTCACATGGGCGTGAACTTGTGCAGGTATTTCTCAGCGTCACCCTGTCATGGTGGACCTCGCAGTGGACCAAGGGGATAATTCGTTAAGGGAGTTGACCCCCAAAGTCCATCGAAAGGCCACCCTCACCCCCACAATGCAAATCTGACTCATCTAGCTATGATTGACAGTTCTTGGACCCCATCAAAGACAGTTAAGTGCTCTCTTTTTCGATGGAGAATGCAGTTTATAAACATTGGGGCTTGTTTCACAGCTGGCTACTTGAAATCCACACAAGCGGGAAGGGAAATGAGATTAAACAATTGAGACAGCTGGTTGGTCCCTGAACAGGCACCGGAATGTGGTGACTAGGGGCTTTTCACAGTAACTTCATTTGCAGCCTACTTGTGACAATAAGCAATTTTTTTTTTTGTATGTGCAAGGTGTCAATCACAGCCTAATAAAATCAATTTCACAGAGATAGAAATTAAAGGCTTGTAGATCAAAGATCTGAGGGATTTAAACACAGCTGACTGGTTTTCTCTTTCCAGGAATTGATAGGTGCTGCTTCCTGTTTTCCTGCTTCCTGAGCCGGCAGGTGTATTGCACAGGTGAGTTTTAAAGTAGAGATTTTATTTTTACCGACTATGTCTGGATTGCTCTCCAGTTTCCAGGCATGGGTCTCTCTTCTGGGCGACTTCCAGGTGGGAGCCTCTCTGCTGTGGGGGGGCGGGGGTGGGGGGGGTGCAGTTTCTGGTGGGCATCTCTGGAATAGGACACACTTGCGGGAATCTCAGCAAGGGGGGCAGTCTCTGTAATTGGGGGTCACTGGTGGGAGTCTCCCGTATGGGGGTCTTTGTAATAGAGGTCTCTGGTGGGGGAGGCCGGTTCACCCTCGCACTGATGGGGGGGAAATCCTATAAAATCCCCGTAGTGGGAATGTGTTGCGGGGAGGAGGAGGCTAGCCACCGGACCTCGCCACTAGGCTGCCCACTCAAAATGGTGGCCTGATAGTGGGATTAATGAACGAATCCCTCGGAGTCCCTGTCATGCATACGTTTGTATGGCCAGGATTAGGGAAATGCCCCTGGATTTCCGCTCCCAGTGCGAGCGCAAATCAGTGGCGATTCATCTCCGGCGGGAGAACAGTCTCCAACCGGCGACCTCTGTTCTGGTTTCTGATTCCAGCATCTGCAGTATTTTGCTTATTTTAAGTGTTATCTTCATCTAATATTGCTTAATTTCATTCCTCCCCCACAACCCTTTTTTGTATTCCATGGAATGCAGGCGTCGCTGGCTGGGTCAGCATTTAATGCCCACCCCTGAGAGCATTTAAGAATCAACCACATTGCTGTGAACCTGGAGTCACATGCAGGCCAGACCGGGTAAGGACGGCAGATTTCCTTCCCTAAAGAACATTAGTGAACCAGATGGGTTTTTACGACAAATGACAATGGTTTCATGGTCAACTTTTAGACTTAATTCCAGATTTTGTTATTGAATTCAAATTTCACCATCTGCCATGGCGGCCCCGGGACCCTACACTACTGTTTCCCAACCATAAAGGTAATCCACCAAAAGTTTAGTCCCAGAATCATCGTTGTTACTGGGTGGGTCTGGGTTGAAATAAAACTTAACGTAAATTCATCAAAAATGAATAAAGATCCACAGTATTTTTTTTGAAATCGATTTATTACGTACCAACACAAGAATTAGAAAAAAAACGTCTGCAGTCAGAAGTAATTGTTCACTCAATCGGGCCGTGCTCGACTTCCGTTTCAAATCGAACAGCTCGGAAATAATTTATTGCAGCCTTATTCAGCGGGTTCTCAATGCATGGTGTCAATTTGGGTTTCAAATTTGTAATGTAACAATTAGAACATTATTGAAAATAACAAAACCAGGCAACGCCAAGTCGTGAACTCGGCAACACATTGGTAACAGGAAAAGAAGACATCTCGCAGGAATGTAGACACTGCTATTTCAATTCACATCAAGAAGTGAACCTGCAACTAAGGAAACTCAGCAAAGGTTTGGTGAAATAAAGACACACATTGCAAACAGACTGAACTCCATGACTGAATATCCATGTAGCCTTTGAAACATGTGCACGCATCTCGAAATACAAGTCAAAATCTGAGATGGGCACTCAAACAACATAAGGAGGTCTTGAGAATGGCTTTAAAATGTACAAAAAATACATTTCATTGCAAAGAGTGATGCACATTTTAAAACAATGCATTTTGTTGCATTTTGGAAAAAACATAAAAATTAGGGGAAAATAACGCAAATCCGGCTCAATTTCTTCAAGTAACTCCATCCGAGTTTTGTAATTTGGCCGAAAAATCTTAATGTCATCTTTCAAAACAGCAGCTACTAGTACTGAAATGTTTATTGCTTTGTTTTACCGAGGTACATCAATTAAAGTAATATCTTCGGCTGTTCACAGTTCTTTTATTAAATAAGATAAAATATATAGTCAAGAATGCCAAAAAGCTACTTTTCCTGCCAATTTCTCAAGATTAGGAAAGGTTGATGTAACTGTGTCTGATGGTGGTTCATAATGGGCAAAGACTGGACACATTTGGTATTGTAAAAACGAAGATGTGCAAGAACTGATATTTTAAACTGATCAATCCATCTGACTAATGTGCTAACAAGTTTCAAATAATCTGACTTTGGTGAACTTCTCAGAAGAGAGACATGGGCACTGGTTTGAGCGCTCAGATTTGCCAAGGCTGATAGGTGACACTCGAGCCACGAGCTAAAACACCTTTTCTTTGGGAGGGGTCTTTCTTTCCCCCTCAAATTTTCACACACATTTCCCTGAAAGCACTGGTTCGCGGCGATGTGGTTCAACCTGGTGGCTCTCTTGCCACCTCACTCAAGTGGCTGTCTTTGATGTGGGTATCTTGGCGAGTCAGTCAGTCAACCTGGCTCAGCCAACTCAACCTGGGAAACCATCACAACCAAGTCTGGCTCAGCCCTTATTCACCGTCCCGCGTGGGTCACTGGATATTGACGAGAAGCAGGAATCCTGGTCAGTTTCGCTCCCTCGCTCTCCTGTCCAGCCCATGGGCTCCTGAAGCCTGTAGTGTCCTACTGTCGCTACTAGTGAACTGAACCTAGGGGCTATCTAGCGTGTACAGGTCACCTACCAGGCAGTATACTAACCCAATAAGCCATAGAGGAGCTCAGAACCTATTGATTTGTACACTAATCGAGCTGCAAGTTACCAAAGATGTCTTCCGTTTCGACCAAAAAAAAACAACATTTCAGTACCAATATTTTTTAACAAAAATACATAACACGTAAAGCAATAATACAAAGATATTTTTAAAACTACAAATGACTTATAACGCAAATGTTATCCTTCACACAAATAAAGATTCAAGTTCTGCACAAATGAACATTGAAGTGTAATTACCACTGAGCTTCCTGAAAGAGAAACCAACAGGGTAGATAAATAACCAAGAATGTTAAACCACATTGCTGAATATTTATTGTCTTTGGTCATACAAAGCCTTCCCTCTGGTAGTGTTGAAAATATTAAGATTTCCTTGTATGGAGCTAATGGAACAGTCACTATAATTAGAGAAAGGCCAGTTGACTTGTGGGCTCCAAAATGCTATATAATTTTAGAAGCTCAGAATACACACATCACACTTTAAAAGAGCTTTGTCTTGCCAGACAAAATTGGAGGACAAACTAATGCAACAGTGGCGTCATAATCCACTATTCATGTCTATTACGTTGTAACTTAATAACAGTGCTTGCTGACTTTGTAACAGTGAATGTGCCAGTACTGAGCAAAGTTATCAGGGGAGCTAAACTTTCTCCATCAGACTTGCCATCTTTTCGAATCTCAAACAACTTCGGAATAACTGATATGCACTTTAATTGCTGGGTGTAATCCTCGGATTTTTGTTTTAAGATTGTCCACTTGAAGTGGTAACTGTGGACTCTCCTGTTCACGTGAACATCTGACCAAGTCAGAACTTCAATTTAAGAATTGCCAAAACACGACGGAGAGTGGAAAAGTGACCAGACGCACGTCCAAAATATGTGGTCACTTACACAGAAACATAGACCAATGGTTAAAGTTACATTTCAAATCTAATATAAAGGTATGTCTACATTTTAAGTCTAGCTGGTCATTTTCTTTTTTTAAAAAAAATTTAGAGTATCCAATTCGTTTTTTCCAATTAAGGGGCAATTTAGCGTGGCCAATTCACCTAACCAGCACATCTTTTGGGTTGTGGGGGCGAAACCCACGCAAACATGGGGAGAATGGTCAAACTCCACATGGACAGTGACCCAGAGCCGGGATCGAACCTGGGACGTTGGCGCGTGAGGCAACTGTGCTAACCACTGCGCCACCGTGCTGCCCAACCGGTCATTTTCTGTCTCGTAGGTAAGCGGTGTAACGTTCTTTGAAATGAAGAATGTATGAAACACTGCGCCACAATGTTAATGCTGCCATGTCGGACTCCAAACTCTGCAGGTGGTGAGACTGTCTTTGTTGCAACTCATTGGCTATGGAGCGTTGGCTAAAAGTGGTTATTGCTGTAGTGCGCTAATAACCTCGACAATTTTACCAAAATGTAGTTCATTGGGAGCTTTTGGAAGAATTCAGTTGGTGAAACGCAGACTGAGTGAGCCAGAGGGCAGGAAAAGCTGCGGTTTCCAAAGCAGCTGAGGCACTTGGCTCAATGCTCCTGGGATTTTGGAGGTGGAAGTGGGGAGGAAATCAGCTAGCGGTTCCTGGCTATAATGGACAGTGTGCATCAGGTAAGGACAGGGTTGCGACTGGCTGTGTTGGACCCCTGCCACTCACTGCTCAATTATCAAGAGCAGCCACTTGGGCCAAGTATCGGTAGACAAACAGCAATCGGCATCTTCCAATATAGGGTGGGAAAGCGATTTACACTGCTTGTCCACTTTGTGAATCTTCTGCTGCTCGGAGTGCAGTTCAGGTCCTCTCACTAAATCATATGAGCCAGCTTTTTGCCACCCAGTTGAATCAGTTACCTCTTGAAAATGTGTTTTCTGTGATGCTCAGATATCTGAATCACTTATAGAGAGAGGAGAAAAAGGCCTTGTAATAAAGTGTAAACTCTGTTGGGAAATAGAATGTTTACAGGTGATTTTCAGCTAAAGTTTTAAAAGCAAATACTGCCACACAGGCAGCAAGCTACATCACTTGTTTCTTTTACATGATCTTAAAGTTCTAGACACAGGTACATCCCCACGCGTACTTCATCATCCTGCCTTGTACAAATACAAATAGAATAGTTTTACAGCACCGTTTTGTTATTCCAGGCACATTAAAAGATCACAAAATAGATCTGTTGATTATCAAGTCATTCTAAAGCAAGTCTAATCTCTAAACATGCAGTTTCAAACAGAGACCCACCTCGGTACAGATCTAGTTCCAAAAAGCAACTATTTTCAGGATGTCAGTGAACCGTCTCACCACCAACCACCACCACGGTAGCAACGTTCTGTAGAAGTCATTGTCTAAACACTCAACATATTGGATCACCTTCTGAAATGACTCCTTGTGCCAATATTTCTGCATTAATCTTTTGCTTGTGGAAGAGCACTTTTTCCTTATTTGGGAAAAATTGTACCCGGAATGCGAGCTTCTCATGAAGCCAACAGTTGCTTTGTTATTGTGCTCATTTCAGTCAGAGCTTCACTCAAGTTTCCATTCCAAAGAGCACTATCATCACAGTGACCAGAAACTTTGGCTTACAGAATAACTGTCACTGTAGCTGTCCAATGGTCCTCTTTGACGTACCATTGCTTCAGGTTAGGAATCTTTCAGCATGTTGATTCTGGCGTATATTTTCAAAGCTGGCCCTAACTTAATATTCATGGCGCTCATCAGATGATCTTCCTTGAGTAACAAAAGTGCCTGGCCATCAATCTCCTGTGTCCGGAATTCATCAGCGATCTCCTGGCAACCTGAAGAGAGACCGATGACAGTCCTGTAATTTACACCTTCTTAGAATTTCAACAAAATGCTCGTTACCCTTCCTGAAAGGGGTGTCAAGATAAAATTCCATGGGTGCCTGCTTCAGTGACTCCGGAGCAACCACATCACCATAGATTCCAGTGAAATAGTTGAGACATACAGGCATTGTACCTTAACATTTCAGGAGTAGAATCTTTTAAAAGGAATTTTAAACCAAAGATCTCAAAATTCAGTCTTCCCATTGCAAAATTTGTAAAATGAACAGTGTGACGTGTTCAGTTTTGGAACTCTTTCCTGGCTGATTGGGGTCCATCAGTAATAAAACTGTTGAGAGTCTAATCTTTCACTTGATGAACCCGTGCTTGGGGACAACAAGGACTTCTCCTCACTTGCTGATTATCCGTTTGGAGAACTGAGGAATGATTACAGAGAATTATATTGAATGTACACTACAACAGGCCAGCTAGTCCACACTGGTATTTCTGTCCGCAAAACCTCCTTCCACTATACTCCAAATCACCCAATCAGCAAACCTTCTTTTCCCCTTCATGTACTTATCCATCTTCCCCTTGAACGTATCTTAGCTGTCCACCACAACCACTCCTGGTGGTAGGCAGTTTTACATTCTCACCCCTTGATGAGTAGGGTTAAGTGACGCCTGAATTCCTGGCTGGATTTATTAGTGCCCGTCTTAGACACATGACCACTAGATCTGGTCACCCACACTGTCACAAATGGAACCATTTTACTGTCTCAAACCCTATTGCCCTAACAAACCCATTTATAATTTTTAAAGACCTTTATCACTCTGCATCTAACCTGATCTGGGAGCTCTATTGTGAAAGAAATTAAAGGATAGATTGCGCTGGTGCTTTATGAAATCACCTAAGTGCGGAAAAGCAGGTTCAAAGGAATGGGAAAGGTTTTTTAAAAAAAAATTTAGAGTACTCAATTCATTTTTCCAATCAAGGGGCAATTTAGCGTGGCCAATCCACCTACCCTGCACATCTTTGGGTTGTGGGGGTGAGACCCACGCAGACACGGGGAGAATGTGCAAACCCCACACGGACAGTGACCCGGAGCCGGGATCGAAACTGGGACCTCGGCGCCGTGAGGCAGCAGTGCTAACCGCTGCGCCACCGTGCTGCCCCCGGAATGGGAAAGGTTAATGGAATATTAGGTCAACGAAACTGGAACACAAAGTGGTGCGTTACACCATTGTTTTATAAAGCTCTGATTCAATCCCATCTGGAGTTAACGGCATTTACGCTTGGGCAGAGCACCCGGGGGGCAGGGGGGGGGGGGGGTTGTCCCACATCAGATATACCAGAAGGATAAGATTTAGATAAAATGCTGCATAGACTACAATTGCATTCCCTACATAGAAAATCAAGGCAGCAGAAGTCATCTGACTCACGGAAGTAGTATGGGGGGAGCAAAAGAGCTAGATGCGGATCTAGCGGGGAGAGGGGGAGGGGGGATAACAGGGTTGCTGCTGCACTGGCCGAGGGGGAACTGAAAATGGAAGAGGTGGTCGGGGCGGGGGTTCCCCGTCTGGGGGACTGGAGGGTGCGGGAGACGCGGGCACGGGACTGGCCTAAGATAAGAGATGGCTAGTTGGCGGGGGGGGGGGGGGGGGGGGGGGGTAGCCCCCCAATCCGGCTGATCACGTGGAATGTGAGAGACCTAAATGGGCCGGTTAAGAGGGCCCGAGTGTTTGCGCACTTAAAGGGACTGAAGGCAGACGTGGTCATGCTTCAGGAGACACATCTGAAGGTGGAAGATCAGGTCAGGTTAAGGAAGGGATGGGTAGGACAGGTGTTCCATTCGGGGCTGGATGCGAAGAATAGAGGGGTGGCAATTCTGGTGGGGAAGCGGGTGTCGTTTGAGGCCAAGAACATAGTAGCGGACAATGGAGGCCGATACTTGATGGTGAGCAGTAGGTTGCAGGGGACAGGGGTAGTATTGGTAAATGTATACGCCCCGAACTGGGACGATGCTGGATTCATGAAACGGATGTTGGGGCGTATTCCGGACTTGGAGGTAGGGAGCTTGATAATGGGTGGGGATTTCAACACGGTGTTGGACCCAGCATTAGATCGTTCCAGATCTAGGACGGGGAGGAGGCTGGCTGCAGCCAAGGTGCTCAGGGGGTTTATGGATCAGATGGGGGGAGTAGATCCGTGGAGATTTGCCAGGCCTTTGGCCAGAGAATTTTCTTTTTTCTCCCATGTACATAAGGCCTACTCACGGATAGATTCTTTTGTCCTGGGCAGGGCATTGATCCCGAAAGTGGAGGGAACGGAGTATTCGGCCATAGCCATTTCAGACCACGCCCCGCATTGGGTGGAGCTAGAGCTGGGGGAGGAGAGGGACCAACGCCCGTTGTGGCGGTTGGATGTGGGATTGCTGGCAGACGAGAAAGTGTGTGGGAGGGTGCGGGGGTGCATCGAAAGGTATCTGGAGGCCAACGACATCGGGGAGGTGCAGGTGGGAGTCGTATGGGAGGTGCTGAAGGCGGTGGTCAGGGGAGAGTTAATCTCCATCAGGGCTCACAGGGAGAAGAGAGAGGGCAGGGAAAGGGAGAGGTTAGTGGGGGAGATTTTAAGGTTGGACAGGAGATATGCAGAGGCCCCTGATGAGGGACTACTCAGGGAGAGACGAAGTCTCCAGACGGAGTTCGACCTGTTGACCACAGGGAAGGCAGAGGCACAGTGGAGGAAGGCACAGGGGGCGATGTATGAATATGGGGAGAAAGTGAGTCGGATGCTGGCACATCAGCTCCGTAAGAGGATGGCAGCGAGGGAAATAGGTGGAGTCAAGGATGGCAGGGGAACTACGGTGCGGAGTGCGGTGAAAGTGAATGAGGCATTCAAGGCCTTTTACGAGGAGCTGTATAGGTCCCAGCCCCCAGGGGGAAAAGAGGGGATGCGACGATTCTTGGACCAACTGAGGTTCCCGAGGGTGGAGGAGCAAGAGGTGGCTGGTTTGGGGGCGCCAATTGGGGTGGAGGAGCTGGTTGAAGGACTGGGGAGCATGCAGGCAGGGAAGGCCCCGGGGCCGGATGGGTTCCCGGTGGAGTTCTATAGGAAGTATGTAGACCTGTTAGCCCCGTTGCTGGTAAGGAACTTCAATGAAGCAAGGGGGGGGGACCCTGCCCCCGACAATGTCGGAGGCGACGATCTCTTTGATCCTGAAGCGGGATAAGAACCCACTGCAATGTGGGTCGTATAGACCGATCTCGCTCCTCAACGTAGATGCTAAGTTGCTGGCAAAAATGTTGGCTACGAGGATTGAGGACTGTTTCCCGGGGGTGATTCACGAGGACCAGATGGGATTCGTAAAGGGTAGGCAGCTAAATACCAATGTGCGAAGGCTCCTAAATATGATAATGATGCCATCGGTGGAGGGAGAGGCGGAGATAGTGGCAGCTATGGACGCGGAGAAGGCCTTTGACCGAGCGGAGTGGGAATATCTCTGGGAAGTGTTGCGGAGGTTTGGGTTTGGGGAGGGGTTTATCAGTTGGGTTAAACTCCTATATAGAGCCCCGGTGGCGAGTGTGGTTACGAATCGGCAGAGGTCGGAGTATTTCCGGCTGTATCGAGGGACGAGGCAGGGGTGCCCCCTGTCCCCCCTGTTGTTTGCATTAGCAATTGAACCTTTGGCCATGGCATTAAGGGAGTCTGGGAAATGGAGGGGGGTGGTCCGAGGGGGAGAGGAGCATCGAGTGTCGCTGTATGCAGATGACCTGTTGCTGTATGTGGCGGACCCAATGGAGGGGATGGTGGAGGTCATGCAGATCCTAAGGGAGTTTTGGGACTTCTTGGGCTATAAGCTCAATGTAGGGAAGAGCGAGCTCTTTGTGGTGCATCCGGGGGATCAGGGAAGAGGGATAGACGACCTACCGCTGAGGGTGGCGGATAGGAGCTTTCGATACTTGGGGATCCAGATAGCTAGGAGCTGGGGGGCCCTGCACAAACTTAACTTGACGCGGCTGGTGGAGCAGATGGAGGAGGACTTTAAACGGTGGGACATGTTGCCACTCTCGCTAGCGGGCAGGGTACAGTCAATTAAAATGGTGGTCCTTCTGAGGTTTCTTTTTGTAATTCCATGCCTTCCAATTGTGATCACCAAGGACTTTTTTTTAAGAGGGTAGGCAGGAGCATTATGGGTTTTGTGTGGGCGAATAAGACCCCGAGGGTAAGGAGGGGGTTTCTGGAGCGTAGTAGAGATAGAGGAGGGCTGGCGTTGCCGAATCTGGGTGGCTACTACTGGGCAGCCAATGTGGCGATGATCCGTAAGTGGGTGATGGAGGGAGAGGGGGCGGCATGGAAGAGGTTGGAGATGGCGTCCTGCAAAGGAACGAGCCTGGGGGCGCTGGTGACGGCACCGCTGCCGCTCTCGCCGACAAGGTACACCACGAGCCCGGTGGTGGCGGCAACGCTAAAGATCTGGGGGCAGTGGAGACGGCACAGGGGTGCGATGGGAGCCTCGGTGTGGTCCCCAATCAGAGACAACCATCGGTTTGTCCCGGGAAGGATGGACGGGGGGTTTCAGAGCTGGCATAGGGCAGAGATTAAAAGAATGGGGGACCTGTTCATTGATGGGACGTTTGCGAGCTTAGGGGCGCTGGAGGAGAAGTTTGGGCTACCCCCGGGAAACGCTTTCAGGTACATGCAAGTAAGGGCGTTTGTGAGGTGGCAGGTGAGGGAATTCCCGCTGCTCCCGGCACAGGGGATTCAGGACAGGGTGATCTCAGGTGTATGGGTTGGAGAGGGCAAGGTGTCGGCGATATACCAGGAGATGAAAGAAGAGGGGGAGGCTTTGGTAGAGGAACTGAAGGGTAAATGGGAGGAGGAGTTGGGGGAGGAGATTGAGGAGGGGCTATGGGCTGATGCCCTAAGTAGGGTTAATTCCTCTTCCTAGTGTGCCAGGCTCAGCCCGATACAATTTAAGGTGGTTCACAGAGCGCACATGACGGGGGCGAGGCTGAGTAGGTTCTTTGGGGTAGAGGACAGATGTGGGAGGTGCTCAGGAAGCCCGGCAAACCATGTCCATATGTTTTGGTCATGCCCGGCACTGGAGGGGAGTTGCAAGAACAGTATCTAAGGTGGTGAAAGTCCGGGTCAAGCCAAGCTGGGGGCTAGCACTATTTGGAGTAGTGGACGAGCCGGGAGTGCAGGAGGCGAAAGAGGCCGGCATTCTGGCCTTTGCGTCCCTAGTATCCCGGCGAAGGATCTTATTAATGTGGAAAGAGGCGAAGCCCCCCCAGTGTGGAGGCCTGGATAAATGATATGGCTGGGTTTATCAAGTTGGAGAGGATAAAGTTTGCCTTGAGAGGGTCCACGCAGGGGTTCTACAGGCGGTGGCAACCGTTCCTAGACTATCTCGCGGAGCGTTAGATGAAGGTCGGACAGCAGCAGCAGCAACCGGGGGGGGTGGGGGGAGGGGAGGGGTGGATATCTTTCTTGGGGTGGGGGGGTGGGAAAGAGAGGTTTTTTTCTGGGGGGCATTTGAGCAAGAAAATACATGGATGATCCGGAAAACTGATATGTACAGGAGGAATCCAATGTACAAAGTTCTGTATCATATTGACTTGGGGTTTGCTTGTATGGTTGAAAATTTTGTTGAAAAATTCTTAATAAACATTTTTTTTTTTTTAAAAAGCATTTTCTCATACAAATGCCCGTAGAAACCTGGAACGCGCTTCCACCCCCTCCTCCACAAAAAAAAAACTGCTGAAATTAACTCGACTGAATATTTGTAGACTCAGATTGATAGATTCTCGTTAGGAAAGGCAGGTTAAATGGGAGTTAAGATACAAATCAGATTTAATTGAAATGGCAAAACAGAATCAAGGGGCATAATGGCTTCCTTCTGTTCCTATATCAATATGTTCTGGAATACCCTATAAATCAGGAAGGCTGCTACAACTGGTCTCATGACTAGAAGCAGAAGAAAATTAATTTATCTCTCTCTTCATAGCTAAAGTGATTGTACATGGACTCAAGAAACATCATCATAATTATAAAAACTGCAAGGGTTAATGTCTAAATCAACCACAAGAGGGAGCAAGATGTACAGGTATATAAGACATTGATGCTAAGCCTTATGAGTGAGGTTGAGGAGAAAGCTAGAGAACAGACTGAAGGAAAGAAAGTGTGAGTGAGAGCAGAACATAGTTGATGTAATGGTGTAGAGATTAGTAGTAAATGAGTGTAATTATATGTTTATTTTCTAGGATTAAGTGTTGAATCCAAATTAGTGTTAATAAATTTATAGTTTTATTCAAGGGGCTGGTTTAGCACAGTGGGCTAAACAGCTGGCTTGTGATGCAGAAGAAGGCCAGCAGCGCGGGTTGAATTCCCGTACCGGCCTCCCCGAACAGGCACCGGAATGTGGCGACTAGGGGCTTTTCACAGTAACTTAATTGAAGCAGACTTGTGACAATAAGTGATTATTATAATTTAAAGCTACTTGTAGTCTTTGTGAACACTACGCCAACCATCCTAAAATTAGCAACACAGAACACCACAGACTCAAGAGAATGGTATCAGGTTTGGCTCTAATACCAATCAGCACTCACAATCCAGGCACAAAGTTGACGAAAAGCCAATCAGCAAGGTCTGACAGAGGCCAGCGCACATGCAACTATGTCGGAGTAAGATTGCATCCTTAAACAGGCAGGTGGGTACACAGGAAGTAAAGCAAGACCCAAAGGCTGGCATGGTGGCGTCGCACAGTGCTAGTTCCAACTCATTACACCATTCAATTGGAAGACACAAATTCATAGTCATATCTTGCACATCTTCAGTTGCATTGATACATTTGTGGCGGGTTTTGCTGGGAGTTTCCTGCCAGCTCTGTTGGACAGTTCCCCGCCGCTATCTAACCACACTTCGTCACTTCTTTGGGCCCTGGGGAGATTCTCCCCGGTCAAGCCCACACTTACAATTATTTTCATCACTGGGGAGGGAGCTGAACTCGCTGCCCAGACCAACTCCTCAGAGATCGGGCCGCCATTTCGAAAGGTGCCCTTATCTCCAAGTGAGCTTATGGGTCCCCCACCCATGGCAATGTCACCCCACACATGTATGGACATTAATACCCTCCCCCTTCCCCACCCCTCCACCAAGTGATGACAGCCCCCTTTGGGGTTGCTGAAGGCCACCCCTTTTCAGGGTTCCCATGCCCCCTTTTGGGACCCCCCTTCCATGGCCCCCCCACCCTTCACCCCCCCACCCTTCACCCCCCCAACCTTCCAAATGACCGTCCTGCACCTCCCCCACCCACCATATACTCCACCCTTTTATAGGCATAGCCCAGTCAGGCCCTGACCCTTGGAAGTGCCCCCCTGGCAGTGCTCCTGCTGGCTTCACCATGCCATCCGGAAACCTTGGCAGTGACAGTGCCACACCCTGCCCTGTCCTCCCAGTGGCCTCCGATGGCTCGGGACCCCTGGGTGCTGTTTTGCCTGGTCGCCGTTTGTGTGGACCAACGGCGCCCGGCTGTGGACTCCCTGGGGAGGCCGTTAGATGCCGGGAACTCGGGAGATCCTGGGTGAGCAGGCCAAAGTGGGTTTAAAACCTAAGTAGGCATGCGTGGCGTGGTCATGCCCATTGTAGGCAGGATCCTGACCACGCCGCCTCGTGAGGTCTGGGTGGATCTCGCGAGGTGTACTGGCTGTGGAAGTCCGCGGGAGGCTTCAGCCGGCATCTACTGGCCACACCGTGTTCCTGTACGGGCATGATCGTGTCCAATGTATGAAGTCCACATACATGACGGGAGCGTGGGTCATAGGAGCAGATTTATCTCAGAGTAAAGATCTGGAGATCCCAAACAAAAAAGTCAAAACAACCAAACTCACAAAAGAACAATAAAGAATATGCTGCAGCTACAAATTAAAAGTTTTCAAGACCAGGCTACTTGTTTTCAATTATACCGAGGCAGCTTCTAAAATCTACGCCCACCCAGTCTAAACAGTCATAATAAAAACAACCTTTACCTGGCAGTGAGCGAATGAATTCACACACGTCCTCGACGTTCCACTTGGTGGCGTCACTCGGCAAGAAGTGATGGGCAATTCCCATTGGATCTCGCATCCTCATGTCATGAATATCCAGCTCCCGTTCACTCTGTCGCCTCCGTGAGGTGGAGGAGCTGGCAGAGATGGGCGACAGTGGTTCTTCATAGCTGGAATTGTCGGAGCCTCTGCTCGAATCCTCCTGACTTAGCCCCATGTTAGCTGGCGGCTGTTGTGAAGGGAGATAAACATTAGCGTGTCAGAGGAAAAGCCCATAGCTCAGAAATATCAGTCATGGTGTCAATATCCTGGCACTGCCTCCCTAACAGCAATGTGGGTGTACCTACACCACGTGGGCTGCAGCAGTACAAGAAGGCAGGTCACTACCCATCACCTTCTCAAGAGCAATTAGTGATGGGCATAAATTCCAGCCGAGCCTGCAATCCCCACATCTCAGAAATAAATAAAAAATGATGGGTTCTTTAAAAGGAAAATTTAGCTGCTCCAAAGTGAGGCTTCTCATGAAAGCCTAATCGGTCAGGAAAGGTTCTCTGTGCCGATTACAAATGCCTAACAATGAGAAGCAGCAGCAATTTATTCCCAGGAATTATAAACTACACAATTCTTTGAATAAGCTGACTTGCAGCAGGAGATGGGAATGCGAGTTTACCCCATCTGATCAGCACACTGCAGAGTACATTGCGGGTGGTACATGTGAGAAGATTCAAGGTTCGATTCCCATCTGTAATTAATATTCACCGACTAAACTCTTAGAACTACCTACATTCAGAGTGGGAATCAACACATCGTAGCCCTCGTGGGTCTCACCCCCACAACCCAAAGATATGCAAGGGTAGGTAGGTGAATTGGCGACGCTAAATTGCCCCTTATTTGGGGGGAAAAAAAGGGTGGCATGTGGCGCTGGTTAGCACTGGGACTGCGGCGCTGAGGACCCGGGTTCGAATCCCGGCCCTGGGTCACTGTCCGTGTGGAGTTTGCACATTCTCCCCGTGTCTGCGTGGGTTTCACCCCCACAACCCAAAGATGTGCAGGGTAGGTGGACTGGCCACGCTAAATTGTCCCTTGGACAAAAATAATAATTGGATACTCTAAATTTATAAAAGGAAATTGGGGGGAAAAAAAAGAATTGGGTACTTTAAATTTATTAATTTATTATTTTTTTTAAACCACCTCGTAGCCCAGGGGACACAATGAGAGTACATTGCAAACCATGCAACTAAACTGAGACACTCCTTGCTTTATAATGTTCTTGCGCCACAACAGAGATGTATTTACCCACTGACCCACCAGGACAATCCAGCTCGAGACAGTATATCCCAACAAGATTGAGAATTGTTCCTATCAATTTGTAGTCGACATCTGTTACGCGATGTGAAGATTCCAGCGTTGGACTGGGGTGAGCACAGTAAGAAGTCTTACAACACCAGGTTAAAGTCCAGCAGGTTTGTTGCAAATCACTAGCTTTCAGAGCACTACTCCTTCCTGAGATGAATCGGACTTCTTACTGTTCATCTATTACAGTTTTAGCAGATCAAATGTTTGTTTGATAACGATGCGGAGAAGCACCGTGGGATATTTTACAACATTAAAGGTGCTATAAAATGCACATTCTTTGTTGCAGCACGTCACATGCTGTAAATCCAATATAGCTGCATCATTTAGGCAGAGTATTGTGGAGCTGAAACACTGGCGGGGGATTGTGAACAAGTACATGGGAAAGATTCTGCAAGAACATGGCCCTGGGGGAGAACATGCATTTATTGATACTGGTGCTTATTACACTGTTATTTTAATGATATTCCTGACATTAGATTTTTGATTCTGCACCAATTGTATTATTTATTAGTTTAAACAAAGCTACTCTTCTTGATTCGCTGTTCTTGGGCTAGAATGTCGATCAGCTGCATGTATTGTGTCCATCTCTCGGGCTTTCTTCATTCAGGTTTCTATTCAGAGTGAAGTGCCCAGCTGGGTAACTCAGTGTCTGAATACAATACGTCACCGTGGAGGTAGCTATTCAAATGCCAACTGGCTGGAGCTCAGCCCCGTTGATAACGAATTGAAATTTTTGCTTGAATGATTTTAACACTGCCCTGACCAAACCAGAGCTCCCGATCTGAGCCCGCAGGCTCTTTATTCAATTTCTGCATTGAGCAATCAAGCAGCCTTCAATTCCAAACCACAGGACAACTATCGGCGATACATAAAAATCTAAAGTCCAAAATGAAACAATTTGGGAGAAATCCCCACAAAATTGAGACGTTTATCATCCTTAAAAAGATTGCTGCCTCTTTTCAGGTGCAAACCTTATCAAAAATCCTTATGTAGATAAATGGGCCAATAAAGCTTGTCCATTAGAACTGCTTGTTCATGTCCCAAGGCCATATCTTACTTGCTGGTTGCCAATGTCTTATGGTGCCCTGTTCCCCAACTCTTCTCACTGTTGTACTTCAATCTCTCCAGGGACTCTCCCTGCCCATTTCCCATCTCCTCCACCCTCCCCCACTCCTGTTCTTTGACTCCCACCTCGTGCTCATCCTCTCCTCCCATTGGTCTCTCCTCTGGCGGCTGTGTCTTCAGCCGTTTCGCCGTGCCCTCCTCTTCTCCGACCTTTCTCAAAACCCAAGCTTTGATCGCCTTTGCTCATATCTACTTCCTTCACTCAGTCTTCAATTGTTTTTCTATACACCTCCTTTGGGGAGAAGTGGTAATGTCTCTGGACTAGTAATCCAGATGACACAGGCTAATAATGTTCTGGGGCCACTGGTCCGGATCCCACCTAATGGAATCTAAATCCAATGAATAAATCTGGAATTGAAAGCTACTCTCAGTAATGGTGACCATGAAGCTGTCATTGATTGGCATATAAACTCCATCTGGTTCACCAATGTCCTTTAGGGAAGAAATCTGCTGCCCTTACCTGGTCTGGCCTACATGAGACTCCAGATCCACAAAAAAATGCCCTCTGAAATGGTGACAAGCCACCCAGTTTAAGGACAATTAAGGATGTGCCTTTGCTGGTGACGATCCCATCCCTTGAAAGAATTTTAAAAAACGATAATACTTGGGACATTCTTCTGCATTAAAGGCACTACATAAATGCAAAGTGTTGTTTAATTCTCCATGGTCTTGGGGTATTGAGGTTATTTGCTACATCTCTTCCAAGTGGTGATTAATTTATTGAACACAGACTTAAGATTAACCCTTGGTTCAATATAGGTGCTCTGTATCGATAGAGGCATTGAGACAGCTTCCAGATTAACTTTAGAGGAAAACCATTTGAAATAAACTGCTGAAAACTTTACAGCCATTCTGTAGATGGTGTACCTTTACCTTCAGCTGTTTCTTGTGTTGTTCTTTATTGGTATTGTGTAAACTGTTCTTTCTTGGACCTCGCCGACCTAATTTGCCTCCTTCCTTCTTCTGTAAGTATTTGCTCTTGTCTGGTTTAAAGAGACCCACTCGCTTACTGCAGCCAACATTATACCTTTGAATAAAATGGAACACGTTTAAACAGCTGGATTTGTGGAATATGATTCTGCTGATTAGTTACTGGAACAAACCCTCAATGGGTTCAGTACATTTTAAGTCTGACACAAAAACACATTACAGTGGCAAAGATCCAGTTTCCTAAATTCCCTGTTAATCATCACTTTGCTGCAGTGTCCAGTTTTAAAAGCATTCTTGTGCTTCGAGCGTACAGAAAGTAGGCATGGTTGAAAATATCAAAATGGAAAAGTGATTCAAAACGTTCTTTCAGGACACTTCTAAACAAATTTAATTTCTTTCTCCTGTTTTTTTTTGAAGGTGGCTTACATTCAGGTGCGGTTTCCATGGCACTGGAGAGGGGTAAATTTTGGTCATGTTCTTTGGGCATTAAAATCGTGGGGATGATGGGGTCTTTCACTGTTGCCCATGAGGCCATGTTGGGAAAGGTTGAAATGCGCGTTACTAACAATCACCCAGATGATTGTTGAAGAGCTGATAGACAATTAGGTTGTTGGTCAGCTCTCATTAAAGAGGCTACTTGACATTTTGGTGGATAATACTTCACTTAACAATCTCCCCCAACAGCAACCAGCTGAACAGGAACACATAAATAATTGCTGGGAATGTTGAGTGCTATTCAAAAGTACAATCACCAACTGTTCATCGCTGCAGCTTTGAAGAGGATTTTTAAAACACATTGGGAGACATTCTGGGATAATTTGCTAATATGTCACCAACACTCTTACCAACATTTATTCTGGAAATTTTGAGAACTTCATCTAAAGAATTCTGTGCTAGAGGACAACTTATAGGAGTCACCAGGGGGATGTGAGTACTTTGTCATGGGGATCATGCTCGAGACTTCCTTTGGTCTAGAGGAGGAATGGGAAGAAGAGATGAGGCCAGACACAGCAGCACTGCTTCAGGAGAGCATTCCGCTCGTCTGTGGATACAGGACATCACTCCTCCCCTGCACGCCCTCTATCTGGACCTCAGGTACCTCTTTGCGAACCTCTCACTCATGCCCTGAGCTTTCCTGAAAGGTGTCCCTATGTGGCAGCCAGCGCACTCCACAGATTCGGAGCAAGTGGGCGTGAGGAACCGGCCCATGCTGCTGAATGAAGATTTCTTCTTTCCAGTGCCAGAGAGTCTAACCTGCAGGTTTAGCATCCCCTGTCAAGTTCACATTATGGTAATCAGTAATTAGAACCAAAATCGTGTCCCAAATCCAGACTTTGAACCGGTAATGTTGGTTTTTACATTATCACCAAAGTATTGACCCCCAATGTCTCTACAAACTGGAAATTCTTCACATGAGAATCCAAACTGTGACTGGCGACTTGACGGAGGCATCACACCCAGACAAGATTCGGTTAACCACCCAATACCAACATGCGGACTTTCCAGCGGGTTTCGCTGGTTAAGCTGACTTTTCTGTCGTAGCTTCAAGCACCAATGCCAACTCCAGACAGCTCTGTATGAGAACAGTGATGCGGCTGCAGATGTGGGGCCAAACCAGTCAGTTTGCGAGGTTGAATGACTTCGCAACATTGATCAGGGCATTGACCAAATGAACCTCGGGCGCAGAATTCCAGGAAAGTTTAACGAGACGTCACGGAGTCTCGAGGTTCTAATCACGTTTGCTACAGTTGCTGCTGAGCACCTCGAAAAGGTGAAACTCCTTTTCACTGGTGATTAACCAGTGCAAAACCTTGAATATTCCATGGTTCTGCTGACTCTTTACCTCTTTGCACAGGCCATGGAGCAAAATCTTTTTGATCCTTTGAACTTATGAGCGTAATCAAGCCTCCCGCAAAATTCACATTTCAGTTTGAGAGCATCCTCTTCCTTTTCCTTAGAGTCTGAGAAGCATTGGGGGAAAAAAGATGAAAATGTTACAGCCAAATAATCCAATGCAGTGAGATACACAAAATATTCCACATCCCGTTCTGGAATTTCAATCTAATAGGATTCTTAAAACTGAAAGCTTCAATATATTAAGCAGTGTGGATTGATTAAACCTAGCTGTGACTATTTAATCTGCACTGGGGTAAATCTGTCAACTTTGTCACCAGAAATTAGACAAATAAATTAAGCTGCTGGTCAGAAATAGTCAACATTCTTGCTTTGTGGATCACACAATACTGATATATATTATATATGAAAAAAAATCTTATTTCATCAATGGTGACCTGAACCAGATGTTTCAAAATATAAAAAATGCACAAAGCTTCACAGAACACTAACAAAGAATATTGGAGTGAACCTATGTATGGAACCAGAGGAAATGGGAGAGATACTAAATGAATACTTTGCCTCAGTATTCACCAAAGAGGACACGGTGGATGAGGAGTATAGGGTAGAGTGTGTAGATATTCTGAGTCATGTTGATATTAATAAGGAGGTGTTGGGCATCTTAAAAAGCATTAACGTAGATAAGTCCCCAGTGCCTGGTGGGATCTACCCCAAGACACTGCGGGAGGCAAAGGAGGAAATTGCTGGGGCCTTGACAGTAATCTTTGTATCCTCATTGGCTACAGGTGAAGTTCCAGAGGACTGGAGAGTAGCCAATGTTGTTCCATTGTTTAAGGAGAACAGCAGGGATAATCCGGGAAATTATAGGGCGGTGAACCTTGCGTCAGTGATAGGGAAATTATTGGAAAAGATTCTTAGAGACAGGATTTACTCGCATTTGGAAACAAATAGACTTAGTGATGGATAGCATGGTTTTGTGAAGGGGAGGTCGTGCCTCACTAATTTGATCGGGTTTTTGAGGGGAAGGCAGTAGATGTAGTTTACATGGACTTCAGTAAAGCCTTTGACATGGTACCTCATGGTAGACAGGTACAAAAGCTGAAGTCACATGGGACGAGAGGAGAGCTGGCAAGTTGGATATAGCAGTGGCTTGGGCACAGAGGACAGAGGGCAGCAGTAGAAGGGTGCTTTTCTGAATGGAAGGCTGTGACTAGCGGCGTTCCACAGGGATCAGGGGCGAAATTCTCCCCAAACGGCGCGATGTCCGCCGACTGGCGCCCAAAACGGCGCCAATCAGACGGGCATCGTGCCGCCCCAAAGGTGCGGAATGCTCCGCATCTTTGGGGGCCGAGCCCCAACATTGAGGGGCTAGGTCGGCGCCAGAGGGATTTCTACCCCGCCAGCTGGCGGAAACGGCCTTTGTTGCCCCGCCAGCTGGCGCGGAAATGACATGTCGGGACGGCGCATGCGCGGGAGCGTCAGCGGCCACTGACAGTTTCCCGCACATGCGCAGTGGGGAGAGTCTCTTCCGCCTCCGCCATGGTGGAGACCGTGGCGGAGGCGGAAGGGAAAGAATGCTCCCACGGCACAGGCCCGCCCGTGGATCGGTGGGCCCCGATCGCGGGCCAGGCCACCGTGGGGGCACCCCCCGGGGCCAGATCGCCCCGCGCCCACCCCAGGAGCCCGCCCACGCCGCCTTGTCCCGCCGGTAAATAGGTACTCTAATTTACGCCGGCGGGACAGGCAATTTATTGGCGGGACTTCGGCCCATCCGGGCCGGAGAATCGAGCGGGGGGGCCCGCCAACCGGCGCGATTCCCGCCCCCCGCCCAATCTCCGGTGCCGGAGACTTCGGCAACCGGCGGGGGCTGGATTCACGGCAGCCCCCGGCGATTCTCTGACCCGTCGGGGGGTCGGAGAATGACGCCCCAGTTCTGAGGCCTTTGTTATTTGTGGCATATATAATTGGAAGAAAATGTAGCTGGTCTAATTAGTAAGTTCACAGACGATACAAAAATTGGTGGAGTTGCGATTGTCAGAGGATACAACAAGATATAAACTGGTTGGAGTCTTGGGCGGAGAAATGGCAGATGAAGTTGAATCTGGACAAGTGTGAGAAGGTCCAATGCACGTCGGAATTACACAATATATGGTAGAACTCTTGCGAGTACGGACAGGCAGAGAGATCTGGGCATGAAGTGGCAACGCATGTGGATAAGGTGGTCAAGAAGGCATACGGCATGCTGGCCTTCATCGGTCGAGGCATTGGGTATAAAAATTGTTAAGTCATGTTGCAGCTGTACAGGACCTTAGTTAGGCTTCATTTGGAATATTGTGTACAATTCTGGTCGCCACACTACCAGAAGGATGTGGATGCTTTGGAGAGGGTACAGAAACGGTTTACTAGGATGTTGCCTGGTATGGAGGGCGTTAGCTGTGAGGAGGAGTTAGATAAACTGTCTGTTCTCAGTTGAACGACGGAGGTTGAGAGGCGACTTGATAGAGGTCGATAAGATTATGACTGGCATGGACAGAGTGGATAGTCAGATGCTCTTTCCTAGGGTAGGAGAGTCAAGTACTCTCGGCAGCTCTACCCTCTCCCTTAGCTCCTCCAGACTGGCGAACCCTTCCTCTGAATAAAAATCCCTCACCTTGACCAGCCCCACTTCCCTCCACCTCCTGTATACACTATCCATCCCCCCCCCCCCCCCCCCCCGCTCAAACCCATGATTCTCGCACAGCGGCGTTAGCACCGACATCCCTTCCACCCTAAAATGCCTCCTCAGCTGATTCCATATCTTCACCGTGGACAGCACCACTGGGCTCCCTGAATACCTACTCGGAGCCATTGTCAGTGCTGCCGTCACCATAGCCCTCAAACTAGACCCCTTACAAGATTCCTCCTCCATCCCAACCCACTCTACCCCTTCTCCTTCCCACCACCGCCGCACCTTGTCCACATTCACCGCTGAATAATAATGAAGCTAATTCAGCAACGCCAACTCCCCCTGCTGCCTCTGCCTCTGTAGCAGGGTCATCCCCACCCTCGGCACCTTCCCCGCCCATACAAAGTCAGAGATGATTGTGTCCATTTTCCGAAAAAAAGGGCTTTGGTATAAAGATCGGGAGAACTTGAACGATAAACAGAAACCTCGGCAGAATATTCATTTTCACCACTTGGACCCTCCCCGCCAACATTAAGTGCAGAGTATCCCACCTCTTAAGATCCTCCCTGGCCTCCTCCGCCAGCTTCGTTAAGTTCCACCTGTGGAGCCCCGTCCATTCTCTCGCTACCGTAATCCCCAAATACTAAACCTATCCCTCGCTACCGTAAATGGCATCCCCCCTAAATTAGCCCCCTGTCCCAGCTCATTCACCAGGAATGCCTCGCTTTTCCCTACATTCAGTTTGTACCCAGAGAACCCTTCAAACCTCCCCGACAGGCCCATAATCCTTCCAATACTCTGCAACGGATCCAAAATATACAGCAAGAGGTCATCGGCATAGAGCGACACCTGATGCTCCCTCTGTCCCCTCATTAGCCCCCGCCACTCTGCCGACCCCCTGAGAGCCATCGCCAATGGGACATCGAAATTAAATGGAAACGACGAATAATATAATGCAAGAAACCTCTGCCTAAAATTAAGCTCAGAATGCGTTCGTGTCCAGATTACCGCACAGTCCTGTCACATGAGGCAACATCAAAAGGTACTGTTGGTGAAGACAAACCTTGCTGGCTCAGATCATCCATCTCCGAGTCAGTGTTATTCGGCTGGGGCAGTTTTTCTGCTGCCTGCAGGGCTGCCTGCTGCTGCTTTTGTTTTGCCAAATTTTCAATCAACAAAGAAGATCGGCCGACCTACAAAACAGGAAAACAAGAACAATCCTATGCATCTTACGTGGGTTAGCTCTCCCAGCAGCAAACATTCCTAAAGGACCCAGGAGGATGTTTCCCTAGATCTCTGCTAGCGACTGCCAAACCAAGCACCAGGAGGCTTAAATACAGGATGGTCAGGTACGGTTTCCTCTCAACCCCTTCCAGGCATACAGCCCAACATGTGCGGAGGTTACCGCTCCCCACAGCCAACCAGTTCACCTGAAGCCACTTTTAAAATGGTGACAATGCCCAGTGCTATAAATAATGGAAGCAACATTTAACAGCTTCACTTCAGCTGCTGTTAACTCAATCTCAACAATATTAATACTTGGGAGACCTTGGTTAGCCACTGAAACACTAGACATCTTCTAGTAAAGTTCCATTGGCTTATCGGGGATCATCAATCAATGGTCTTATCACGAGAGACTATTTCATAGCTTCTGTCCCCTTTCCAATTTGATCCTTTTCCCCACTCTCTGAAGGTACTGACGCATGTTCAGACATAATTCAATGAGTCCCAGCAGTTCTCGGATGGTTTTCTCAGGGACCATTGTTCATGTGAACTCAGTCATTAGTAAATGTTGGCAGGATCGCAGGCAGGCATGCGCAGACACACACACCCTGGCCTTTTGTAGGCTAACTGAGGGATCTAGCCGAGATCATGGAATCATGGATGACTGGCTTAAATCTGGGTTGGTCCCTCTCCAAATGGAGCTTCTAAATGACGTATTTAATACTGAGTCGCTGAGGGGGACATTTTCTCAATTGTAATTAAACTCTTATTCTTGCTGTTTAACATTTGAACATCAGTAAATGTGGTTTTGCCTTCGGAGCAGAAGATTGTTGGACAAAACATCAGCACAGTATTGAGGGAGTGTTACACTGCCGTAGTCAATGCAGTATTGAGGGAGTGTTACACTGCAGTAGTCAATGCAGTATTGAGGGAGTGTTACACTGCAGTAGGCAGCGCAGTGTTGAGGGAGTGTTACACTGCAGTAGGCAGCGCAGTGTTGAGGGAGTGTTACACTGCAGTAGGCAGCGCAGTGTTGAGGGAGTGTTACACTGCAGTAGTCAATGCAGTATTGAGGGAGTGTTACACTGCAGTAGGCAGCGCAGTATTGAGGGAGGGTTACACTGCAGTAGGCAGCGCAGTATTGAGGGAGTGTTACACTGCAGTAGTCAATGCAGTATTGAGGGAGTGTTACACTGCAGTAGACAGCGCAGTATTGAGGGAGTGTTACACTGCAGTAGTCAATGCAGTATTGAGGGAGTGTTACACTGCAGTAGTCAGCGCAGTATTGAGGGAGTGTTACACTGCAGTAGTCAATGCAGTATTGAGGGAGTGTTACACTGCAGTTGGCAGCGCAGTATTGAGGGAATACTACACTGCTGGAAGTGTTAACTGAGCCCTCTCTCCCCCTTCAGGTAGTCAAAGATGATCCCACAGCATTGTTTAAAGGGTAGGGGGAAGGTTGGGGAAGATGGGGTAATTGATCTTTGGAAGCCCATGGATCTGAGAAATAAAACACAAGTTTGTGTGTGAAAAAGAATAAAGAGCTCAATATTTTCCTTTGTGTATTAATTAAAACCAATCGCAAGTGCATCGTTTGTACATCAACTTGCAGTTAAATCTAACACAGAAAATGAGTGGCTCAGTTAGCCATTTTTAAATACACACAATTGACATGCCTAGTGGAGGCATGTCCTAGTCAAACTTTAAATGTGGACTTCATTCAGTACTGAATTTTCAGGAACTGCCTTTTATTGGAAAAGGGACACTAACCACACGGTTAATATGGATGTCAATTGTCAGCTGATTTTTACAATTCCCACACAAATAATTAATTCCTGTCTGAAAATGCCTTTGGAAAGTTCTCAAATGCGAATGGGTTTCTCAGGTGCAAAGGAACCAGCTCAAATGGGAGCGAGAAATGGCTGCCAGATGTGTTATAGCTGTGTGGATGGAATATTAAACAAGGTTTTCTCGTGAGCTAATCATAGCTGGTATGTTTACGGGTTATCAAATCACTCCCTCTTTGTTATGTCAATCACCCCGACACCAATCCAGCATGGTGACAATGGAAAGCACTGAAACCTGCTATCATCTGACTGAAACTGGCTACAGAAAATACATCTATTATCCCAAGAAACAGAGGGAAACTGGTCTGTCTGAAAAGAACATCCACTACAGAATACCAGCTGCAGAACAAAGTAGCAAAACCGTGCCTCTTTAATCCTGGAGACTGCTATTTCTTAGACATATCCCAGTCAGATTCCTAGTCCAACTACAAAGAAACTAGACATTCTGGTAAGAAATGACTAAATTCACAACCTTCAAGGGTATCCTACAAGAATCCCCGATAATGATTACAAATATTGAAAACATCTAAACTACCCTATCAGAGTGAAAACATCACCGTAAACAGGACTGCGGGGGTTGGTTTTCCTACGATGTGCCAAACATGTGAACTGTGTGTTTGTCTGGAACTTGAAAAATGTACATCGCGTTTAGACCTTCAGGATGAATGTGCGAATAAATAATTATCTTTCTTTAATCCCACAAATGCTTACTGCTGATTGTTTAAAAATTGATCCCAAACCCAGGAGTTGAGAAACATATCCACCTTTCTCTCCAAAAATACATTGATTACAGACGGGAAGGGAAAGGATAACCGGGTTTCAGTTCTCTTCTGTCCGTAACAGAATTAACAAAACAGTAGGAGGGTTCAAACCCAACCTCCATCTTATTGTATGTAGGGTTGCAAGTTCATTTGATTTGGAGAAATAAAAATTTTTTAAAAAGAGGCCGAAATTCTCTTGCCGTTTCCTGGTGGCGGGATTCTCTGATCCCTGGGCAGCGCGGTGGCACAGTGGTTAGCACTTTTGCTCCACAGCGGCAGGGTCCCAGGTTCGATTCCCGGCTTGGGTCACTGTCTGTGCAGAGTTTGCACGTTCTCCCCGTGTCTGCGCGGGTTTCCTCCGGGTGCTCCTGTGTCAGCTGCCGTCTCAAATAAGTAGCTAACAGGGAAGGAGTCAAATTTTCGGATAAGCATATGAATAGGAGGAGACCATTCAGCCCCCATGAGACTGTTGTGCCAGTCAATAAGATCATGGCTGCTCTATTTTTCAATTCCCATTACCCACACTGGGTCCATGCCCTTTGATGATCTTTACTGAACAAAAATCCGAAATTTTCAATTGACACCAAACCTTTATGTGAGCCGAGAGTTCCAGATGTTGCATTTTGGGATATAATTTGTGGTAAAGTGACTCACTTTTCGTCCTCTGAATTAGATGTGTTTGCTCTTCCTAAATGACAACTATTGGAGCAAAATATTACATCAGCATTGGCCCCTCCCTCCCTTCCTTGCTGTATATAATTCAATATTTTATTAGGAATTAGTTTATTACTAAAACAATTAAAAATAACATTAAACTATTTCTTCAGGAGCTGATACTTCTCATACTCTGTTGAAGAATTTTAAAATTCACGGTTTTAAAATAATTGAACCTTCCTCTGCCTCGTCACTCACTCATTTATCCCCCCCCCCCCCCCCCCCCCCACCCTCCATGGAATTGCCCACCCTGGGAGCTGTGGACCTTAGGGTCTAGGGAACAGCACACCCCTGCCGCACGTTCCACGGTGGTGGCAAGGGAATCTCGGTTGACAATGGCGGGAATGGAACATCCAGCGGCTGGCCACTAGTTATCCGCCCTACGCTGTTGCAGGACACGCCGCAGAAGGGGGGAGTGGGGAATCCTGCCCTTTGAGCAGTCTGGAGGAGCTGAACACTCCTATTTCTCATGTTCTTAAATCATATCTTCTTCTCCACTGAAGCACTCATTCTTTGCACTGCGTTCGACCGGGTCCCAACCTTCCCTGGCACCTTTCCACCAAGTGGGTCATTGTTCACGTTTGCGCTGGCACCCAGCGGTGTGAATGTAAGGGGGCGTCACAGCTGCTCGCACCCACCCTGACCACACAGGCACGTTCTCCAGGGACGATCAATTAACAGAAACCAGGAGTGAGACTGGAGCTGTGCCTCCCAACCCACCCACTGATCTGAGAACAAAGAATTCTACACCCGACACTGGGATTGAACAAAACGTGGCCGCTCGGTCCAGTGTCTGTGCCAGCTCTTTAAAAGAGGGAACAAATGTGTCCTACCCACCTGCCTCTTTCCCCATAGCCCTGCAAAATGTAGCCTACGAGTGTTTATGAAGTATTCAAATTGTGAAAGTGCCATGGTAAGATTTGAACTTACATTCTCTAGATGTCAGCAACAACACAACCAGCTCACTACCTGACCCTCTTTACAGACATCCTAGTCTCTGTAGCTCAATGGCGAACAGAGGGACAGCAGAGGCTATTCAGCCCATCATTCAATTAGAGCTCGGGGCACAGTAGCGCAGTTGTTAGCACTGCTGCCTCACAAGCCAAGGTCCTGGGTTCGATCCCGGCCCGAGTTCACTGTCCGTGTGGAGTTTGCACATTCTCCCCATGTCTACATGGGTCTCATCCCCACAACCCAAAAGATGTGCAGGGTAGGTGGATTGGCCACGCTAAATTGCCCATTAATTGGAAATTCTATTAAAAATCAGTCAATTTGAGCGTGAGCAATCTGAGCGTCAACATTTACCCTCACTCGCCCCATAATCCTTTCATCCCATAACCCTGAAAATTCCTAACGAGCTCTATATATCTACCCCTTGCGTCTCCCTTACTTTGAACTTTCCACCAAGTGTGTTTCTAAAATACATTTGTAACCTTTTCACTTTCAAGTTTCCGCCATCTCTCGCGGACCAAAACTTGCCTCTTTCTGTGCCATGATCTCCTGCAGATCACATGGTTGCAGGAGGCATTGGAAAGTCTCCATTTCACATGTTGCGCAAGGCATTGCAATTGTGTGGGAAATGCTAGACAGACACAGACTCTCTTCCTGTCTCTATGTTTGTGTATATTAGCTTCAGCTTATTTATTTATTTATAAATAAATTTAAAGCACCCAATTCATTTTTTCCAATTAAGGGGCAATTTAGTGTGTCCAATCCACCTGCCCTGCACATCTTTGGGTTGTGGGGGCGAAACCCACGCAAACACGGGGAGAATGTGCAAACTCCACACGGGCAGTGACCCAGAGCCGGGATCGAACCTGGGATCTCGACGTCGTGAGGCAACAGTGCTAACCCACTGCGCCGCCGTGCTGCCCTAGCTTCAGCGTATTAACGTACAGGTTCAACCCTTAATACGACATCAGAAGAGGTGCTGTTCCCACTGCTGCTACCTAGCGGGCAGGTATCCTAGAATTTAATAGGTTATGGGAGGATTTGATCGAGGTTTCCGAGATATTAAGGGGACCAGATAGGGGTGAGAGAGAGAAACAGGTTCTGCCTGGAGTCCAGGTATAGTCTAGAAATGAGAGCTAGTCTGTCCTTTGAGGAGTGGAATTGGAAAACATGTTCTGCACCTAGTTGATGTCTGGAACTCTCTTCCACAAATGGCAATTGATGACAGATGAACTGTAAATTTTAAATTGGAGTTTGGTACATTTTTGACAACCAAAGATATTGAGGGGTATGTGGCAGATTGGGGGCTGGATTCTCCACTGTCGGGAATCTCTGTCGTGCGGCAGCCCGGGGGTTTCCCGACGGCACGGGGCTTCCCCACAATGGGAAACCCCATTGGCCGGCTGGCGAGACGGAGAATCCCAAGGGGGCGGAGAATCCCGCCCTGGGTATTTGGCCGATCAGCCAGGGTGATCTCACCGGAATTCCTCAACCTGCTCAATGGGGCTGGAAGGCCTCCTCCTGTTCCAATGCTTGGACATTGCAAACTCCCATCAGCTCCAAACAATGAAACAACTCAACAGGCATTTTCATTACTTACACCGTGGCAGGTCTGCAAGCAAAACTGACTTAAACATGCAGGTTAATCTTAGTGCAGGTTACACAGTGACACACACAGGTGGGTGGGGGGAGTAGCAGCAGGACAAAAAGCCAAGGACAGGACACTGCCAGGGTACATTGTTTAAAAAATCAATCAGTAACATTATACAGTATTGTAAAATAGAAAGTCAACACTCACAAAAATTGCCCATGAAGAGAGCGTCGATAGAGAAGGTTGTGGAAATCATTCAAAAAGTGGTTCAAACATGATGAGAAGAAAAGTACAGACATGAAAATGTCATTGTAAATTAGTGCAAAATCTCCGATAACTTTTAACTTCTTTTGACTTTTATACTGCAATAAGAGATGCCCCTTCCTCCCACCCAAAAAAACCACACACACACACTGCTTTATCAGCAGAAATATTAGGGGTTAATTTTAAATCTAGCCCGCGAAGTCAGGAAACTCAGGAGAAATAGTGCGACCTGGGATTTACACCTGCCTCATTTTACTCCCTCGAGTCAAAAGGAGATTAATATGGGGCCAGGTGTAAGAGCAAAATTGTCCCCGCGCCCTCCTACCCAGCACCCAATCCCGCGGGTCTCCTGCCAAGCGAGTTAGGGTACACCTACCTGAATTGAAAGCTGTACCTGTGTAAGCAACAGCCGTAGCCTTACAATTAACCAGGTGATGCTGTTAATTCCTCAAAGCTTCGAGACCCAACTCAGGCAGCGGCAAGAGGAGACAGTGGCTGCTGAGAGAGACACCGCCATCTTTTCTGAATGCCAGCAGCATTGGCCAGGTCTCCATGAGCCAACTGGGCAGCTAGCCTGCCCACTGTGCACTACTGGGCAGCTAGCCTGCCCGCTGTGCACCACTGGAAGGTTTCCCAGGGATTTTCTCTCCGTGTGTTCGACAGAGCCCCAGTACAAACTGTGGCGATGGATATTTTTAAAAGAAATTTAGAGTATCCAATCATTTTTTTTCCCAATTAAGGGGCAATTTAGCGTGGCCAATCCACCTACCCTGCACATCTTTGGGTTGTGGGGGAGAATGTGCAAACTCCACCCAGACAGTGACCCAGGGCCGATTTTCAAACCCGGGTCCTCAGCGCCGCAGTCCCAGTGCTAACCACTTGCTGCCCTACGGCCAGTTTCAACTGTTCACAATTGGTCATTTGCTGGGGCGAGTTCTCCCAATACCAGTCAGGGGACCCGCAGAAATTTCAGGCAACACTCTCCAAACTGGCAGGGAGGTGGGAGACTTGGCCAATCGGATCTGATCGGAAAGCTCTTCCCCTGCCACTTTGAGAAAGGTCCAGCTGTTTGTGCTGCTACCCGTGCTGCAGAAGGGCTGAGTGTACAGGGTAAATGCAGCATTTAAAACAGCAGTACGGCCAAGATCCAAACTGTTCATTTGTGTTCCAGTCTAATGAGCATTTCAGAGTCCGATCCATTTCCTACCAGGATTTTTGATTTCCAGCAAAATGTTTGGGGATTTGCTTACTCCAATTGTTGGCTGTCACCAATCCAGCTGTGTATAATTTATTCTGACTGCTGGTATTGCAGTAGCTTTACTGATGACTGGACTGAATGGTCAGTTACCAATGCAATTAAAGTTCTGTTACCAAGCATGCTGTTAGTCACAAAGCAATTAGTAGCAAGAAACGCAGGAAGCTTTGTTATACACCAAGTGAACAAGTACGTCCGACATAAATTTTATAAGACGACACATGAAATGACAGGCCGGAAGACTTTCAATCATCCACACAGCTCTGGGGGACCAGATTTAATGTCGATAGTTAAACAACTCTTGGATTATCATTTAAACTGTAGGGTGGGAATACTCAAACAAAAGAGCGGGAGAGAGAGAGAGAGAGAGAGAGGGAGTGTGCAGCAGACTGGAACAAGTGGAAGCTACACAAAATCACAGCACTGTCTACATTCATGAATTTAAATTGAAACCTGCAGTGAAGATTAAATTCAAAGCTACTCACTGGAAAAGGCTCAGCCCCCTCTTGTATGACAAACCCCTCAATGACATGGGTCAGGATCTGCGGTTTGACAATAGCCTGCGGAGGTTTGTTCTCCGTGCTCTGGGGCACACTTGCAGTGACAGACGAAGTCGCGTTGCCATTCCCGGATGTCATGGTGAGGGCAGGGGAGGTGTTCTTTGAATTAACACTCTCCGGAACCTTCCCTGTAATGGAAGGAAACAACAGCGTTACAGCCAAAGAATCAAAATGCTACCCCCCAAAACGCAGCTGGCTCTCTCTGGGATCACACCCTGTCCCTCTGCGAGATCAGCCAATCCGGAAAAAATCATGTTTCTTTGGGATTTGAGTCAAGGAGTTGGGAAGGCACTGTCAAAGCAAGTCGATGGAATTGATACACTGTGAACTGGTGGCTGATGGGATAGCAGAAATACCAATCAGCTGGCCTCAGTGCCAGTTGTGGGTATTCCGAGTTCAAAGTTAGCCGTCATTACTCCTCGGAAACGAACACAAACTTTTGAAAATCCGTGTACTCGCAGTTATCCACAGAAATCCAAAAGTGGTGGTCAGCGATTCGAAGCTTTCCTACAGAATGCCCACAGGCTTGAATCAATTAGAAATCACTGAACTGATGAAAACTTACCCTTTTTGCTGAATGAGGTGTAACTGGGGTTTTAATGGTCAAATTCAATGCCTGTTGAACAGCCTCAGGATGAGACTTTTATTTAAGGAATGCCAAATTTCTCCATTATGATTCAAAACATATTTAAAATGTGAAATTTTGTTTGTGATATTTCAGCTTGTGGTTGGATTCTCCGTCAGCGGGATCCTCCGCTTCGTCGTCAGCGCTCTCACGTCCGCGGATTTCCCCGACGCCGTGGGGTGCCCACAATGGGAAACCCCATTGGCCGGCTGGTGGGCGGAGGATCCGCTGCCGGCGGGGTCACGCCGCACCAGACAACGGGTGGGGTAAGATGGAGAATCCTGCCCCACGTGTATGTCTCAATCATTTATTTCACATTCTGTAAAATTTGAATTGGAAGGTTCAGTGCATTTTACTTCCTGGTTTGCGGTCTGTGAGAATACTTCATCGCGATTGGCTGTTTACCCTACTTGCTGAAAGATCCACTTGACTGGACATCAGGTTTAAAATAACATTGGGAAAGAGAAACTTAATGTCACAGAGATCGCTGTGGGCAGTTCTGGTTGACACCAGTGGTCGAATGTCAAAGAGAAGCAGGTTTGTACTTTCTTATTGCGTTGTGAATGGTGTTGACTTTCCAGCACTGCTCTGTCTGCAGCTATCCAAGTGAGGGATGAGGAATTTAATCACACTCCAATCACAGTTCTGGGGTAGATCTTTAGAGGGATTGGGCCCCTCAGGAATGATGGTGCTGTTGAATGTCAAGAGGAGGCGGTTGAGCTTTTTCATGTTGGAGACAGGGAGGGTTAAAAACTGATCAGTATCAGCAAGCAATTGAAAAAACCATCAATGTAATGGTTGACGAACTGCTGGAGGTCCACCAATAATTTGCCTTTCTCACTGCACAAGGCGCTCAAGAAGATCATCAATAAAAGTATTTTCGATACCGAGCAACATCCGGACTGGACATCCAAGATGAAGTAGGTTTTAAGGAGTGTCTTAAAAAAGGAAAAGGTGAGGTAGAGATGGTTTAGGGAGGGAATTCCAAAACTTGGGACCCAGCAACTAAAGCCAGGACTCCCAGTGGTCAAGCAATTTAAGCAGGGATGCTCAGAAGGCCAGAATTGGACAAACAGAGATCTGGGAGGCTTGTGGGGTTGTTGGGGATGATAGAGATCAGGAGGGTGGGGCCTATGGAGGGATTTGAAAACAAGGAGGAGGATTTTAAAATGGAGGCATTGCCAGACCAGGAGTCAACATGGGTCAGTGAACACAGGGCGTCATAAGCGAACAGGACTCAGTGCGAATCGGAACAGGGGAGCGGAGTTTTGGGTGGCCTCAATTTCACACAGGAGAGAATGTGGGAGACAATCCAGGAGCATGTTGAAATAGAGGAACCTATGGGTAACAAATGACATGGATGAGTGTTTCAGCAGTAAACTGGCTGAGGCAGGGGCTGTGTTGGCCAATGTTAAGGAGGTGGAAGTAGGCAGTCTCAGTGATGAATCAGTAGACTTTCCAATGCCAGTGCGTTAAAGCCGGAAGCAGAATGTGCCCACAGCAAGTGGGCAGCTTGCCAATGAGATTTGAGTCTTAAAATGGTTCGGGCATCATGCCAACACAGATGTGACTCAACACTCATTTGGCTGTTACTTTAATCTCTGGTCTGTGCATGGTTGAGCATTGAACTCATATCTGGCTTCAAACTATTGAAGATATTGGCGGGAGTGCTTCCCCTGGCCTCGGAGAAACGCTGGCTTCTCCCCCGGCTCTTGGCGCTGTTCCTCAATTCAGCCAGTTAGGAATTACATTCATGAGGCACAGCCATCAAGAATGGCTGGATCTCAGAGTTTCTGGTCTTGCGCCGAGGTCCCAGGTTCAATCCCGGCTCTGGGTCACTGTCTGTGTGGAGTTTGCATATTCTCCCCATGTTTGCGTGGGGTTTTGCCACGCTAAATTGCCCCTTAATAGGACAACAAAAATGAATTGGGTACTAAAAGAGTTTCTGGTCTTGGTGACTCACTCAGCCCCCTCCACACATTCCCTCCCAACAATGGGGCCACTGACGTCGTTAAATGTCAGTGGGCAACACTCTTGCCTCAAATTCACAAGCTGGAGTTCAAACCCCATTCCAGGGCGTGAATAGGAGGTTACCTTTGTGTTAACACCGTATGGCCAGAACCCAGATAATGTATTAAATCAAAGGGCTGTCTACCTGCTCAGGGAACTTAGAGATCCTACAGATTTCTCAAACAATGAGCAGGATTTCCCCCTGATCCTGGGTCAGTTTTAGTTCCCTGTCCCAATACCAGCTAATTCACAGATTCCTTGACCAGTACCCAGTCACTGGATACTATTTGTGGGACTGTGCTTTTCACAAATGAGCTCCCACACAGCACTATTTTGAAGAGGAGAAGGGGACGGGACACTCTTCCCCCATCTCCTGGCCATTACCTAATTCACAAACATCATGGAAAACATTATCTGGTAATTGCTGCATTGTGGGAGCTTGCTGTGTGTGAACAAGGGCTGGTTTTAGCTCAGTGGGCTAGGCAGCTGGTTTGTGATGCAGAACAAGGCCAGCAGCGTGGGTTCAATTCCTGTACCAGCTGAGAATTCTGAATTCTCCGTGTACCTGAACAGGCACCGGAATGTGGGCGACTAGGGGCTTTTCACAGTAACATCATTGCAGTGTTAATGTAAACCTACTTGTGACAATAAAGATTATTTACAACATTGGCCGGAAGCCACTTTGAAACATCCCGAGGTCAGTGAGGGTGCCATAGAAATCAAGACTTTTAGAAATTCTCACCTCCGCAGTCCCCCTCCCCAACACAGTATTGCCTCCGCAGTCCCCCTCCCCAACACAGTATTGCCTCCGCAGTCCCCCTCCCAACACAGTATTGCCTCCGCAGTCCCCCTCCCCAACACAGTATTTGCCTCCGCAGTCCCCCTCCCCAACACAGTATTGCCTCCGCAGTCCCCCTCCCCAACACAGTATTGCCTCCGCAGTCCCCCTACCCCAACACAGTATTGCCTCCGCAGTCCCCCTCCCCAACACAGTATTGCCTCCGCAGTCCCCCTCCCCAACACAGTATTGCCTCCGCAGTCCCCCTCCCCAACACAGTATTGCCTCCTTTGAAAGCTACAGAGGCAATGGCCAATCAGCTGCTCCAGTTCACAGCACTTACATTAACAGGGCCAACACCGAGAGTTGTCGAATGAAGTCCCACATTCACCAAGTCAAAATTAACCCCATCAAGTTTTTAATGCTGCACATTCTCAAGCGGTCAGTAGAAATGGTCACTTTTGTGTGTGACACACGAGACAAAACTGGAAAGTTCCACTCACCTCGGGGATAATTAATCGCCATTAATTGTCCTTCGCTCACACCCCCCCCCCCCCCCCCCCCTCAAAAACAAAGCGAGTGACTCACCCAGGCACAAGTAATCTCGGTGCGTTCACCTCCTCACCTCTCCTCCTTTCATTGCCCTCTTTGTTGCTTCCTTATTTTATTCTCTCGGTCGTGGCTCTTTCTGGTCTGACTGGCAATTAGCGTATCGGGAAACGGTTTGTTTTATTCCTTCTAAGTGAAGAGGGCGATCCTGTCCACTTCAGCTTGCTGGTTCGGTAAATGATAAAACATTTCGAGAGGAGCCCACAGATTTCTACATCCCCAAGTCACAAGATGCCCATCAAGAGTGCCTCAGAGAACAGAGTGAATTTAAAGAAAGAGTTTTAGATGAAGGTCGGATTGTGGCACCCGGTTGCTAACTTTAACACTTGCTGTTTCTAACCCCAGTGAGCAGCTGCAGGATTGTGCAATGAAAGACGCACTGAGCTGGGTTGCTGTTCGCTGTCTGTTCAGCCTCTTGTCACAGGTCAGTATAATCCAGACGCAATCTGCCCAGCCACAGATGATCAGTGAAGTTGGAGCCAGCATCAAACAATGCATCCACCACAAAGCCTTATGTTCAAAATATCAAAGTGGTTGAAAGGGGATTGCTTCATCCTGTTGCCTCACTTTCACCTTGGTGTCAGTGACAATCAGAAGCTTAAGAAGTTTTACTTCCCCTAAAAAAAAACAATCCCAAACAGTGGTCTGGACTGCTGCCAGGGATAATA